>NC_051447.1:13893118-14193118 GCF_001649575.2 Kryptolebias marmoratus | reverse complement strand
GAACAGGATGAAGTTTTGTTCAACTACCATGAGCAGATGAACGACCTGGAGGCAGCCATCACTAAGGGCAACGTAGCACTGGAGACCCTGGAAAAGAACATGAGAGAATTACAATTAGAGATTAATGAGGAGAAGAGACAAATAGAGCAGAAGAAGAAGGAGGTGCTCCTGAAGAGAAAACTGGAGGAAGAGATCACCATGCTCCAAATACAGGTAGAAAAAATCACAACTACAGATGGCATACACTCCACCAACAGAACAGGCTTTTAGAGGATCAAACCTTACAATAAACTTTTGCTGTTTCTCGTAAAGTAAGTTCCTAATTTCTGTGTTATCTATGTTTTTTGCTTTAGTGTCATGGCCTCCATCAGGTAGTGTATTGAATGAGGTGTGTAAAAAGCTAGTTAGTGTTATTGCTTTCTACTTTTTTTCTAGAATAGCTCTGCATATACAGCCACTAATTGGTGAAGATTATGCCCACAGAATACTGTTGTCTGCATTTCATTAATAACATAACCGTGAGTGTGTCAAAACGTGTCTCAGCTCCATTTATTCATAACACTATCAGTGAGCCATCAAACCTGTCAATTAGTGTTTCTTGGTGTGATAAAAGTTGCTCTGATTGCATGGCACCTACATTTTTTTTCTCCCCCTCACAGAACTTTTTGCAAATGATGGGTTTTTGTTTATGTATTTGTATCTGAATGTCAGAGACTTCTCCTCAGCTGTGTTTCCAGCTATCATCAAGCTAGGTGTGTGTGTTGCTGTCATTGTGTCCTTCCCCCAAGAGAAATGGTTTTACACGTCACAATTCGGCTCTAAGTCAAAAAAGAAAAGTTGGGCGCAGTTTTCTAGAAGACAATAGTTAGAATACAGATGGACAGGGCAGCGCTAATGAGGAGATCTCTGTTTTGAAACATTCACAGCTTTATCCTATAATGACACTTTTAAACAGCTCCAGTAAACATACCGTGCAGGAAGGCTTTCTCTGCATTTCTGATTGTGGAATATGTTTATTTTCTAATTATCACTTGCTGCCAGAGGCAAAAGGCGATAATGTTTTTGCCCCTGCCTGTGTGCGTGCATTTGTCTGTAGTGTTACCAGAATATCTCATGAACAGCTGGATG
Organism: Kryptolebias marmoratus; assembly: GCF_001649575.2. Classification (NCBI taxonomy): domain Eukaryota; kingdom Metazoa; phylum Chordata; class Actinopteri; order Cyprinodontiformes; family Rivulidae; genus Kryptolebias; species Kryptolebias marmoratus. Next base: position 14,191,990 of record NC_051447.1, on the reverse strand, counting down.
GATTTTAATGAAACTTTCAGAAAGTAAGCAATGGATGTACATAAGAACTGATGAACTTTTAGGGTCGACCCAATTCAAGCGTTATCATGTATGCTTGACCAGAGACAGAAACTGTTCTTGTTAACCAAACCCAAAACACATGCAGACGAGTAGCAGGAAATAAATTCTAAAGCAAGAGATAAACCCAAACAACCTATTCCACCAGTGTCTCGTAGACAGGCAGAGACCCACATGAATAAATCAAACATTTTCACACAGCTTTGCAATTTGCCAAGAGTGTCAGACTCATATGCAGGGATTTTCAGCAGTCACACAAACACAGCTCACGCACATTCATTACGAGCTTTCCTGCCAATGCCTGCATCGGGGGACTGGGTGTGTTGCTGCTGTGGATCAGAGGGACTGGTTGAAAGTTGCTGCTGGTCCATATTACTTCTATGTGAGTCTTGTGCTCTTTTTGGATGGAAGCAGCACTGGAACAGACATCCCCATGTGCTGCTCGTTTGAAAAACATCCCCCCCCATCTGTTTACTCCTTCTGCTGTTTATCCGCTATAAATGACCATGTTGGTGACATTTTATTTTTTACAACATCAATTCCAAAAAAGTTGGGACACTGTGTAAAATGTAAATAAAAACAGACGGCAGTGATTCGCCAAAATCTCATGACCCCACATTGTATTCACAATGGAACTGAAACATTGTACTATTTTTTTTTAAAGTAAGGTTTTGAATTGATGTCAGCAACAGAGCTTAAAAAAGACAAGGCAGGGCCGTGTTTACAACTGTGAAACATCGTCTTCTTTTTTTAAAGGAACTGAGAACAGTTGCTGGAGTTTTTGGAGGAAAATGTTCCACTCTTGTCTGATGAGCTTCTGCCCATCTGTACTTCTAAGAGATATAGCCTCTCAAAACTGGTTTTTGATGCCCAGTTCTCTTACTGACCTGGCTGGTAATTAATCTAGTTAGTTGGAAAATGCTCATCCAACCATTTATTACTCGTACCGTTTACTTCTACAGCTTTTTGTTGCCTTTGCCCCAACTTTGAGATGTGATGCCACTGTAAAATTCTTTATTTTTCTTTATTCTTTGTTTTTTTCTTAAAACTATTACAATTTCTTAGTTTAAACATTTGATTTATTTACTGTGTTTCATTGTTAAATAAGATATTTGTTTATAAGATTTGCAAATCATTGCATTCTATTTTTGTTTTCATTTTACACATCTTAGTTTTTTCAGAATTGGGGTTGTACGTGTTTGTCTCATCAATTGTCCTTTAGTCCAGAGATCCCAGTGAATTAGGATGATTAAAGTCTCAATTGAATATTCCTCAAATCATTTGAGAATGAACTGTTAGTGTATTAGTTTTTCATCATTTATTATCTGATCATTCATGCAGCCATCATCTCCTTCAATCTTTCCCATTTGTTTCTGTGTTTAAATAGCAAATGATTTTTTTTAAATCACAGTTTTCCTTTGTACAGCCTTCCAGCTCCCTCGGGTGCAGAAAAAAAATGAATCATGGATTTCTCTCCTTTTGCAGGCAGCTTGCCAACTCCATTCACTCTCTATGTGAATTCAATCTCGATGCGAATTCAATCTCCATGCAACTGCGTTACCGTCGATTTATCATATATATTGTCTATTTGTATTCATCTGCGACCAGTTTATCTGCTCATTGCAGATGGACCCCCCGCTCCCCCCTTCTCCCTTTGATGGGAAATTTTGACAAAGATAGATCGGGCCATCTGTTATATTATTGAAGTTCAATACACTCGGAGGCTTTCATTACTCTGAGGAATTTTAATTGCTGCAAAATAAACAGAGGTTGTTGTCTGATTCTGAATTTACTGCTTGTTTATGAAAGGCTGGCGTACCGACATTTCATACAGGTGCACATGCATCAGTAGATCCTCAGATCTCTGCAGCATCGATGACAACTAAATTTGGTTCAGCTGTCATATAACGACTTGTTACTGTACACCTCTGTTACAAAAGGTTGCTAGGTATCAAACATATATAGACACACAAAACACTCATTAATGGAGAGAGATTTATATGCTGACAAACTACAGTGTCCCTATGGTGGTGAGTCACACTGTTTGTCCCTCTCTTAAATTCTTGCGCAACCTATCTGGAACGTATTACCGTGGGGAAAACCCTCATTGAATTGTGACTTTACAGTGAGTGTGGGAGCGTCTTAAAGGGAAAGTTCAAAATCGATCGAAGTGGGGTTCTGTGGAATAGTTATAAACAATTTTTATTTTTCCTGTTGTAGATAGCTTTTTGAATAGCCTCGGGTTGGAGAAATAAAAATTCTGAAATGCTAAGCCAACAGCTAGTCTGAGTGGAGCCAAGTCAAAGTGGCTCACTGGCATCCTAAAGCATCTGTAGTCTCATAAATTTCATAGTGGTTCATGTGAACTCCATTTTCTCAACCTTTACATTCTCGATTAAGCATTACATGGTTATCTTTGGATAATACCGTTTAGATGGGCTAGCATTCAAAGTCTTCCCAGTTATCACTTAAGGATCGTTCTGAAATTGTTCCACTTTTCTTAGACAGTTTTTTGCAGACTGGTGAACCTGTAAGTAAGTAAATGTGTTTTATATTGGACCTTTCAAGATAAAAACAACAAGGTGCTTCACCAAAATACAGTGACTTAGAACACAAGGTAAAATAAAAGCAAAAATATTATAAGCCAGTTTAAAATATAAAGAAAGAAACACTTCCCAGCTTTACTTCTGAGGGATTCAGCCTCTCTAAAAAACTCTTTTATACTCAGTCCTTGGAACGGTAGAGTTCCTTCGTTACCTGAAAGAGCAAAAAGAGGCAGCAGCAGCTAGCTTTAGCACTCTAGTGCATCTTTGGGCACTTCTGGCACGATCATAACTCAAACCTCTGCAGAAATAATTATGTAATGAAAAATTTACAGTGTTGTAAAAGTTTACAGTATAATATAGGGCTTAAAAGAATTGCTGTAAACCTTTTGAGACAGCAGCTGTTTAAAAGCAGCATTTTGGTCTTGACCACATGCACTCGGACTAGTTAACTCATCAGTTTGGTCAGAAATAAATCCTTAAGGAGCAGCAGCTTGAAACATGGCAGATTTGTCATTTCAAACAACTCCGATCACATAACCATTTAACAGCTGAGCAAACATTACATTGTGGATTTTTAAACCAATTATCTTTGGCCTCAGATGGTTGGGGGGGGCGGGGGGTCACGCATTGCTCAAAAAATAAAGACCTTTTTTCTGGAAATAAATATTCATTTTTCTAACATGTTTAGCTGTAATTGGTAATTTCATGCTAAAAAGAAAGGTCAAGGGACAGTCATCCAAATGACACAAGTAAAAGAAAGAAGATGCAAACTGCCAGAGAGGCGCCATCTGACCAAAACCTTGTAAAACAAGTTGAGTTTCACAGCGTTAATCACCGCAGAACAACACACGCCCCCCAACATAATTACAATGCGAGAAGCAAGGACTTTTGGAAAACACTTTTCATGTTCCACATTTTTTTTCCATGCTGACAAGATGTTGAGATCAAAAGGATGCTCAGCTGATTACAGTGATGTGTACAGTAGATAATGACGCTCTCATTAGGTGCCGTAATGCTTTCTTTTTCTCCTCCAGACTGCATTAAAATTTACATTAAAATATAATTGTATAAAACTTTAAAATGGATGGTACATTTTTTTTACAATGTAAAAGTATATTTCTATCAACTCCTGACACAAAACCATTTCCTGAGTAATAATATTTCTTGTTTTAGTGTATTAGATCACTGAATATGTATTGTTTGGGTGATTTTTTTCTTCTTGTCAGATGAGACCTCATGTAGTCTGTACTGCTCTATCCTCGTGACAGAGTAGAAGTGAGGGCTTCAAAAGTTGTAGGTTAGTAAAATTATAAATGTGTTGAACTCAGCGTCATCTTTCTGATCTCTTTGAGGAATCTCCCCTTTGATTATTTTATATGAGCTGCTTTATTTGCTCATTGTGAATTCTAAATTAACCTTCTTTAGATACTAATGTGGTTGTGAGTTTGCTGCTTGTAATCTAAACCAAATGTTGACATTGTTGCCTCCAGAGGGACATAAGAGAGGCAGTCTTAGCAGATCTGTTCATGTTTAATTAGTATTTATACCACATTGAGGCCCTATGAAAGCTTCAGTTCAGCTCCTTCATTCACATGTTTTGCCAATTAACATTTCACACCCCCTATATACTATGCAGTTATAGTCTGCTGACCTTTCTGCTTTACTAATCTGTCTTTTTGTTCTTTATCTATGTTTATTATGTTTTTTTTTACAACCTAATCTTGGGGCGCGGTATATAAATAAGGTCATTATTCATTTTTATGGTCACACTGTTGAAAAGCGCATCTATTGTGTGTCTTTTTAAGCCATCTTGTTAACTACCCACTGAGCTGAAATTATGCAAATAAAATGCAAATTTGAAGGCTGCATGGAAGCTGTCACATCTACAGTGTTTTACAACAGTCAGGACCCAAAGGAAAAAGCATAACGTCTGTGATTTGTAAATGTCAGATGGTGGAAAACAAAGAGGCAGGCAGGCAGGCAGAGGAGACACTGACACGGAGACGAATGAATGCAAAGAGACAAACGTCAGTGCATGGGGTGGGCATGAAAGGCTACAAGTGAAAAAGGCACTGGAGAGAGAAAAAAAACATTGATTGAAGAGAAGAGGAGCTTGTCACTGTGTAAGTCATCCATCATGTAGTGTTTAAGTGACTCAGAGTGGTTACGGGTGAGCACAGATCAATCAGACTCAAAAGTGAGGGCTGGCCACAACACTTATCCTATTCTGGGGTTTGATGAACTCAAAATGTTCATTATCGTTAAAAGCTCTGAAGCTACGTGAAATAAAGGACTAGCATTCCTTGAAGGAACGCGTATCACTCGGTGCTTTTCATGCCAGTTTTAAGCTAAAGTCATCTCATGTTGAGAAATGATGGAGTTTCAGCCAGAATTTTGGTCAAATGTTGAAAATGAGATGTCTTTCAGCTTCTACCGCCTCAAATTCTAGCTCCATATCTGTAAATGTGCCCGAGTTGTAGTCATTTTTGTGTCGGCTAATGTCGATTAGCTGTGGTGGTCATCTTGAATGGGAGTAACTCCAACAGCTAGAGTTGTAGACGTACATCCAGTGGTTCTTTTCTGTTCTGTGAGTTTTATTTAAATCTTTCCAGTGGTTCAAGAGATGTTTTGCTAACAGACAAACAGGGTTTATACTGAGCATTAATGCTAAAGGTTAAAGCAAAGATCATGCATAAAGAGTACCACTTGGAGTATGTGTTGTGAATAACTCTCAGCTACAGGTACACTCAATTTTAGCACAATATCTGTAAAATTGTCTGAATTATACTAGCCATTTTTGAGTTTTCTAAGATCAGTTGGCAGTGGCAGTCATCTTGTATTAGGTTGCCTCCTAATGGTAATTAGTTGTGAATATAATAATTACATCATGAAAGTTTTATTAAAATTCATCCAGTGGTTCATGGGCTATTCTGCAAACAGACAGCTTTAGCTGACTCTAAACAGTTAATGGCAAAACTTTAAACATGTGCACGTGTTAGTCCTAAGAATATATGTTAGAAATCATACTCAGCTACTGCCATACCATACAAATGGTAATCAGTTGTAGATTTACATCCACTAGTTACTTTTTGCCAGTTTTATTGAAATTTGTCCAATAGTCATGAGATATTTTACTTACAGACACACAGACACACACTCAAACAACACAATTGTTCTCCTTCGCCTTTCATCAGCAGGTAATAAAAAGGTTGTAAAGCCTATTGAATATATAATCACTTCTCTCTACAGTTGGACTCTCCAGCCTCCCTGTGCACATGTTTTCATCATATAGATCAATAGCTCATTTGTGAGTCTAATTTTATTTTATTTTTTTCAAAAATATGTGTGCATTAGGGGGCAAATACTTCCTTCAGAGTAATTTTACTGTAGTGAATGATGAGATTGTGCTGTCTGCAGCTTTCCACACAAAACCTGAGCTATTTATTTTGAAGGATGTTAGTGCTTGAGCATGCACTCAATGCTCCAGGTGATGCTAACGCAGAAAGAAAAGCTTGGTGGAAAGAAGACGATGTAAGATTCTGTGTTTGTGTGAATGCTGATTCAACTTTTACATGATTGTCTTGTTTTTTTTTTTATATGTTTATATTTTTTTTCATACGTTTTTAACTACTTTTGCTTCTTTTATGATTTTGTAGCCAAAAATAGATCAAAACGTTCAGCTCATTAAGGAGATGGGCGCTGATGGACTTTTGGTTTTTGCAACTTTTCACAATATTTTACTTTATTTACAAATATTTTTCCTATTGAAAAACATTTATAAATCTCTGATTCCATTAAAAATACTTTGTTTTCTTTAAAATCAACTTCAAGATACTTGTTCTGTTTTTGCCTTCTTATGATGCTTTTAGTTACCGTTATACTATTTTTAGCAAGCCTTTTGCTACTTCAAGCTTTTGGCTGGTGTTTTGCTACTTTTAGCGTTTAGGTAGCCTTTTATTTTTAGCTTTCAGCTCATCTTATGCCACTTTTAGCTTTAGCTCCACTTTTGCTACTTTAAGCTACAATTCTGTTACTTTTTCTTTTTTTAAATCACCTTTTTATGTTGCTACTTTCATCTTACCTTTTCCTACTTTGAGCTTTTAGCTCGTGTTTCACTACTTTTAGTTTTTTAGTTATCCTTTTGTCAACTTTAAGCTTTTAGTTACCCTTCAATGCTTCTAGGCAGCCTTATTATTCTTTTAGCTAGCTTCTTGATACTTTTAGCTTTTAGCTAGTCTTTTGGGTTTTTTTAGGTTTTAAATAGCTATTTTCTACTTTTACCTCTTAGCTAGCATTCTGCTTATTTTAGTTTTACCAACTCAGTTATAGCTTCTTCAGCGAAGTCATTCAACTCTCAATAGTCATGCTACATTTTTGCAGAAAATACAGTTTCTCTAGTTTTTGAATTGTCTCAATTTAACTAGAGAGCTTATCTCGTCAGGCTTTCCATTAGTAGTTAGACAATAAAAGTTCAGAACTGTGTAAACTGCTATCTACAGGTATGTTTTACATGTTGTGACTACTTACTGATTGGCTCATTTTGCAGTGATTTTTTTCAGCTTACTGGTTAAGGTTTGTTTGTAATGGTAGCAGCAGTTGGCTTTTCTTATTTTCTTGCACTGGTCATGTAATTTGTGCATCATCTGTGTGCAATGAAACTGCACATATAGTCAGGTTATAAATATTCCATGAGTCAAACTGAGGCTGTGAGTAAGACAGCTACAGTAAAGTTAACTAGAACGCCTCATTTCAGTAATGCAATCTTCGACCTTTCATTTTTAACTCTGCAGGGATGTCCCCAAATAAAGTGTTATCTCCTTCTCAAAAATGGAAGAATATGTAAAACATTCTCAGTTATTCAAATAATAACTACGTACTGTGCAACCTTCATTTGCATGTTCATCAGGAATCTTTTTGCCAGAACTGTCGCATAATTTTGGCTTTTAAAATTTTGAACTCCTCGCATGATAACGAGCTTTTTGTCGTCCTGTTCTCAGTGAGAACTGCTCGTCCCTCTTGGTCCTGATTCCTTGCATCTCTCGTCTCCTCAAATCTGTTTTTCTTGTGTGCTTTGACGTCTTAACTCTCACCCTTTTCACACATCTTTTCTTAGCCTCTTCTGTCTGTCAGTCTTTTCTCAGTCACTGAGCACATTTTCAGTCCATCGTCTCTTCAGGGTTTTTTTTTGTTCTTTTGTTTTTTACTCTGGTACTTCAGCCCAACAAACAGCTTTATTAAGACCTTGACTGATCACCTGAGTCTGTTCTAATCAGACCTGCTTTCTGGGTGTAAACTGTGGCCTTCATTAATTCCATTCATGAATGGATGTGAAAATGGGAATCGTTACTTGGTTCCACGTGGCCGTTCTTCACTAACATTAGATACAGCAAGATAAATATTCACTGGTGCCTGCGTTGTTAAATGGAGAGAAGCTGGCGTTTTATGAGCCAGGTCTCGTCTGTTTTATGTCTCTTCTTCTGTCCAGCAAACCACCTCTTCTTCACTTTTCTCTTTCAGCTCTCTCCAGGCTTCAGTTTCACATAGTTGTGATCTCATATGTTTTTTCTCCTCCTCTTTTTGTTTTGTTTTGTTTTGTTTGTTTCTTTTTTATGCTCCTCGCGGCTCTTTAAACATCTCAGGTTCATTTATTTTTATATACAGAACTTCTTTATTTTGATGTAACGTTGCCATTTGAATTTATATGAACTGCTTAGATGAGATACAGCAAGCTTTTACATTGCTTGTTTCAAACTTACAAAAGTTACATTTATATTATAGCAAAGACATAAGTTTTTGTGTAGCGCACAATTTATATTTCCGTATCACATGACTTCCTTAACTTTTTAAGCCAGAGCACACATGTTTGTGATCCAAAATTCTCCTGCTAAGTAAAATGAGTTTGATTTAACAGATGGCTCCACTGGGTCATACTAGAACATTTTTATAACATTAGAGCATTCTTTTTGCTGCCAATTCTTCCTGTGTCTGTTTGTTTTCCTCTTGTTTAGTTTATTGGTTTATTTGAAAAAAAAAAGACACTGCACTTTGAAACACAAAACAGAAAATTCTCCAGAGTTAGCCAAAAGGCTACTTCTCATATGTTGTCTTTTGGCTGGTGCTATAAGGTCATCCTGAAAACAGAAAACAAGATTATAGCACCTGAAATAAATGAAATAGCACCAACATACAACCTGTAGCCTCTCCTCTTACACAAAGATTTCTGGTTCTGCTGTGGAAGTGTATGACAAAACATTCTTACCTATTTTAGACACATTAAATTGCAAGTTTCACTGTGAATATAAATCAAGAGCAAGTGACCTATTAGCACCAAAAGTCTACTTTCTTAATAAAGTTGTTGAAAAATCTTGATGTGCCTCTGGAAGTTTTGAGAGAGAATAATTTGCATTTCATTAGACAGACTTCTTTTGTGGATTATTCATAGAAAATTAAACCTGGACTAGTTTTATCATGCAGTGAAAACTCACAGCTGTTTGGGTTAATTAGTCTGTGATGTGATCTTGAAAAGTGACACTTGGAAAACAAAAAAAAAAGTGTAGCCATCTTTACATGATGGTTTGATAGTTTGTTCCTTGTTATTCATTTTTACAGTTAATCATGTCAGAACTTCCTGTCTGTGACTGCAGCAGTTTGGGGATAAGCCCTGAAAGCTCGACGCCAACTCTGCCCTTTTTACTGCTCGCTTTTGTGCCTCTCTTCGGTCTTCTGATTCTTTTTTTTTGTGCTTTCTCGTATATCCTTGCTTCCTTTTCTGTTTCTGCTGTCTTAAGGGATGTCAGGAAACCAAAAAAAAAACCCTCCCCTTGAGGGATCCTCATAGCTTTTTTTAAATTTTGCTCTCTCTTATCACACTTTCCCAGTGACTTGTCACCTAGTGGGAAGCAGCTCCAATCTAGGCACTACATTTAGTTAGGAAGGTTTTTTGGGGTTTTTTGTAATAAGTATCACAAATACCCGGAGGACAAAACTCAGACACTAACTCTAGATTCTTGCTCTTACAGTGTACTTTGAGATTATTTATTCATTTTGTGAAATTATGTCTTACACATAAAATATTTTCCTGCTAGATGTCAGTGACATTTTCTGGTGTCTTTTTTTGCTTCTGTTGGTCTCTATAGACACTTAAAATTAATATATCTAAATAATATGAGTAGATATTTATGATATATATGATATTTACAGATATTTATGTCTGATTTTTTTAGCTTTCTGCTTTTTACAGCTGTCAGAAGCCGAAGACAAGACCCTGGAAAGTCTGAACCGAACAGTTGCATACAAGCAGCTAAAAGGCGAAGACCCGTCAGCTGCAGAGCTCATCAAGAAAATGAAGCAGGTACGTGGAAAAACGGCAACGTCATCACATGAATTTAAAAGTCTGAGTGCAAGTCCACAGCCAGTTTGTCCTTGTGTTTGTGCAGCTGGAGGTGAATCTAGCCGAGCGCGAGAGGCAGTCGCTGGAAAAAGAACTCCTGGTGGAGCAGGTGACCCGGCTGTCGAAGCCGCTCGGGGAGCAGGTGGAGAACTGCAGGCAGGACAGTCTAACGCTGGCAAAGAAGGTAGAGCACGAGGCTTCGCTCATCTCTGCACAGATCAGATGAGAGCGCGTTGCCTCGCTGTCGACTTCACGCCCAGATTCAGAAACATTTATTACATTTTAATTTAAAGTCTAGTTTTTTATGTTTCTGTCTCTCTCACAAACACACTGACATCATTTGAAGTGGGTGAGGGTTGCATGCGAGGAGCATACAGATTAGACACTTGGGAGTTGTTTCACTATTACACTTTCTCTCCTCTTTTGTTGTCTGTGGTTATCTTCCACCTACTAACTCATCAAAAGCAAAGTTAAAAGCTGGACTTGGTCCTTGTAACATCTCCTACTGACAGATACTTTGAAGTCTCAAGTTTGACATTAAATGAATAGTTTAGAATTGTTAAAGTGTTCTGTTGAGTTGTTATCAATAGTCAATATCTCACCTGTAGTAGAAATCTGTTATAAGTTTGAAATAACACGCAGACTTTTTGCCAATAGAGGCAAGCTAATGGCTAGTCTGAGCAGTTCCAAAATAGATTTCTTTCTTAAAACAACTCTGATCACAAAAAAACACAGTCATCACTATTTCATTAAATGGTTATTTACATAGAAGACTATGGCAACTTACAATGAAGTGGTCCATTCCCAGTAATGGTCCAAAATTAAATTTGTGAGGCGTGACCAGGCAGGGCAACTTTCTGATGGAAAAGTAAAGAGGTGTAAACATTAAAGGAAAATCTGAAGGAAAAGTAAGTAAGTCTTGATCCTAGAACTTGTGCCAAAATGATCATGCTATGAGCAGTTTCTGCTCCAGGTAAGATTCCTATTGTAGAACAAATATCTACAACAAGTCCAGAGAAAGTGCATAAATAATGCACTCAGCTACAGTTGTTTGTAACAAAAGCTAGCACAAATAAAAGTATAACGGATAAATACTTTACGACTTGTATTTCAAGTCTGTATCTAAGTGCACGTAGAGCCTAATCTGTGCACGCGTTTGTGTTTCCTATCCCCCCAGTTAAACGAGGCACGCACCAACATATTCGACACCAACCGCCGCATGATGGCCGTTTCTGCCGAGCTCTCCGTAAAGCAAGCGGCTGCTTTGTCTCAGCAGCAGCAGATCAAACAGAAGGAGCTTCAGGTGAGACAGGATCACAGTCATTCTCCCCGTTCACCCCGAGTTCACCACAGTGTCATTCACAGGTCCACGGTTTCCTTCGTTTGCACATTCACCCCACAGTCTCCCACTGTCTCGCTCATTATTCCTGTTACCCTCCACTAACCACAATCGAAGAAAGCAAACAGAGTCTTCGAAGTGTCTTGTTCTTCACTTCAGACCTGTTTATGCGGCTTATTTGCACAGTAAAACACATTTAGACTTGAAGCTTCAAGGGGTTTATAAAATTTAAACACTACCAGTGAAAAAACGAGACTTTCAGTCAGAGCAGAGAACTGGGTGGTGAGAGCACAGTAAGTGGGAGCATCGGAGAATCTGAATTAATATTTAGCAACTGTGCTGAGCGCTCAGGCATCGCTGCAGCAAGCAGTCAATTTATTTCTGGAGAATCTGTAAATAATGTCTGTGTTATATGTGAGCTGATAATCAAATATAAAAAAATATTTTTGATTTGATTTCCCCTTTATCCATTTATTCATAACTCAGTCTGCAGAGAAAAGACAGAGGTCAGGCTAACAGTTATCTCGGTGAACTCTGTAACCATAGCAACCATGGGGAGTTCTGTTGTTAGCATTTGAGCCACAACTGAAGTGGTTTTGATACCTACTGGTCCTTACAAGGACCTACCTGTTTACTGGAGGAAAAAAGATTAATACAACAGGTGAGAACATTCGAATCATGTCGTTTCCAAACAAAATAATGAAGCTAAAAGATTCTAAACTTCAATCCTGAGTTGGTTAAAGTGCATGAGCTGGCTGTGACTTTTCTAACATGAGAATATTAATACTATTTATGTTGAAATTTGGCATTGTTATTGTTCTAAATTGAATCCTAGGATGTGTTAAGCTAAGTCAAGCTATTTAGCAATTTAGTTTGTGTTTGAAATTTTCTAAAATTGTTTTAGTTGATTTTCATATTAGGTTCTGTTCACACCTGGTTCTTCAGTAGATCCTCAGAACTGGCCTGCATTCAGTTGGGACTAAAGTCAGGTCTGAATGGCCTCAAAGGGCATTCACAGCTTGTTCACTCAGACCACCTTCAGAGGTCGTCTGGACCCCTTTTATCTACATATATTTAGTAGTCTGAACACAATCTGTCCTGAGCCTCAATAAAGGACCTCCTACTGAATAGATAAGATCCCACACAAGAGCAGAGCACATGTCTTAAAGCTAAAACAACAAATAAAAGTGTGCTCAGCTACGAGCTGATTAAAGATAAACAGCTAGCTTTAGGAGTATATTTTAAAGCTCCAGTTATTTTTTTATGTTTTTGTCTTCTGTCAAAAGTTTTAAACCTTTCCTTTAATCATTCTCAAATATTTTTTTTTAATTAATCAGAATGGAATACCAAAACTCAGCATGGTAAGTTTCTCTTCAGTTTAATGTTTGTTCTGGTTGTTTTAGAGCTGATTGGACCCAGTCTGGTCACTATAAGCTATAATGTGCTGTTTTAATCGCAGGACAACAATCTGAGCAGCGTTATGTTGCATTAAACGTACCTAATGATGTTACGATCGTAGTGAAACTTTGTTAAAAAGAAGAAAAGCTACAATCATGGTGTAGTATCCCGTTTATTGTACAAATAAGAGATGAATTAGGATTATGAGGCGTTAAAGCTTTTGAGTTTTAAAAGAAGAAAAAAGCCAACATTTGTCAAAAATCTGACCACAGTCTCCTTCTGCTTTCTTTCTCCATAAAAAAAAAAACTAAGTAAAAATTTCTGAACTCCTCACATGCCCTCTAAATATTTCAAGAGATTTGTGTTAATAACCTGCAGAATCCCCGCGGCTGATGTATGCCTGCAGCGCGCCTCGTAAACCAGAGATAGAAAAACGGAGATGCATTACTTTGCCAACATCCTTCCACTCGCGCAGCCATCTGTTTTTTTTGGGGGGGTGTAGTCAAATCTGAGTCGAGCCTTGAGAGTGCAGCGTGGACTGAGTGAAAGGAATACAAAGTGAATGGTTTCTTTGCGCTGCTTTTTGTATTTGCAGATGGACAGGTGCCAGCGGCGGCTGGAACAGGGCCTGCCGCCTTTCCCTGAGATAGAGGAAGAGTGGAGGAGGATGCTTCAGGACAAGAAGAGGAGACAGAAGAACAAAGAGGAGAGGCAGAGGGTAAACAAACAACAACAGAAGAACACAGATAGCCCGACAAAGAAAAGGAGTGTAGCAGTAAACAGAATGTAGAGGTGGGGAATCTTGAGCCAGGAAGTCAGGAACTATTTGCTACACAAAATGAAGCAAATAGGAATTAGAAAATCAAAGAAGTAGTTTTATATACAGGGATCAAATGAGTATTAAACCAGTCCTGCTGTTACCTGGTTAATTGGTGATGCACTAAAATACATGTTCTTACATTCGTTTCCCACTTCCAGGTACTGGTTCATGACAATAAAAATACTTTGCAAGCACAAAACCAAATTATAAGTGAAAAAATAGGAGGAACCCTTCACTGATTTACGTCGGATTACTGCCGATACTCCAAATAGTGTTTATTCCTGTCTGTTTATTGCCCGTTCCAGTTTTATTTTAATAGCCATTTGTCCTTTTTTTGCGCACTCCTCAGATCGTATGCCAGCAGATACACTGTCCATGAGAAAACTGCATCTTTTTCAAGCCTCAGTGAGTTTAGCCACAGTTTATTTGCGTGTCGCTGTGGGGTGGAGGTCAAAGAGTGTCACGAGGAAATGTACACAGTTGAACTGGATTTCCTTTCCTCGACAGGAGGAACAGTGATTACACCCTGATCCATCACCCAGGTTGGGTTCAAATCAATCCTGCTCTCCACTGTCTGTGTTCTGTAGACCATTTTATCGACCTTATCAAAGCAGGAAAAAAGAAAAAAAAACATTTCCTTGCACAGCTAAAATGTACCCTAACTGAAGTGAGTTATTTGTGCTTGCATTTCTTCAGCACAATTTATATACAAATGCTGGGATCAGACCAGTTTAGTTGCTTGTGAGTCACCCATAGAAGAATTGGTTTCAGCTTTGGCTCAGATCTTAACATGTTAAATCTGTGTAGAGATTTAAATGCAGAAATTTCAGGTTTGAGGATTTACCCAACAGGGTTCACTGCGTTTTGAAGTCATTGTATAACCGCTCTAATTGTTCATGAGCACTGAATCCCTGCAGGCTGCAGTTCTTTGAGGCTTAAAAGCAAAAGCTCATCTAACTTGTGGTTTCTGAGCTCCAAACTAGTCTCTGTTAAACATTGTCTTCACAGGTATTTATGTATGCTAGCCTTTCAGTCCGGTGGATGAAAACACTCCCAGTTTTAGCTATTTTTCTTCTTTATTCCAGTTTTTGTGTTTCTGTCTCAAATTGTCACTATATATTGTTTTTCTATTGTCTTCTTTTGTAACCATTTTAGTTCATCTTGCTGTAGTCTTTAGTTAGTTCTATGACCAATCTACATCTTTTTAAAGTCACTCAAGTCTCATTTTATCTTTGTTTTAATACATTGTATTTTCTTAAGTCTGTGTTGTCTCTATCCTGTCTCTTTGACCTTGTCTTCTTTCCTCTTTGTAGTAATTTATTTCTCTTTATGTAGTTGTTTGTCTGTCTTCAGTTGTTTTGTGTCCCATTGTTAATAGAAGATGATTAGTTCTCACCTCTGATCATCCAAATTTTGCAGCTACGGACAAGTTTTAGGTGTGATGCCAGTCAGTGATGACAGCTCCTAAACAAGTTGGCGTAGATGCTGCTAAATGATTTGATCTCAATTTGGAGCAAAGAAGACCATTGAAGATTATTGCTCATGTCTGGGATCTGATAAAGTTTGATTTACCACCTGGTACCACCTGGTGCCCACTGGTAGTGCTAATTGGCTGCCAACAGACACTAGCAACCATCTCACAAGTGTTAATTGACAGCACTTGCCTTTTTCCAAACAGTTTGACTATTTATAATGTTATTTGCGAGAAACTATCTGAAGCCTCGTGTTTTAGGCCAAGATGTCAGACGACTTCTTTGGCTCTTTACCTTAAAGTATCCAGCATTCAGCACTCGACACAGCATCACTGTTATTTCCACTTCGACCCAGCTTTATTTTCAGCTCATACGCTGGGTTTGCCCGTGCCCTTGTGTTTGTCTTTAGCTCTTATAAAAAATTAATTGCATTGTTGATTATTCCATTTACTTGATTAAGTTTAGGGAAAGTTAAAATTCAAGTATTTCATTCAAGGTCATGCAATCTTAGATTAAATATTAAAAACCCCTTCTGGTGTGTGTGTGTGTGTGCAGCTTGCTGAGGAATATGAATGGAACCAGATGCCAAATGGAGAGTACACCACTGCTGAAGCCCGCCCCAACGCGTACATCCCCCAGAACGACTCTCTTCCTCTGCCCAAACCCTACGGCGCTCTAGCCCCATTTAAACCGTCCCAACCAGGGGCCAACATGAGACACATTCGCAAACCGACACTCAAACCCTTTGAGACGTGATAAACATCACACATATGCAGATTACTGCAAAAGATGTACAGCTAAAAGACTTTTCCTTTTTCATTATCAAATATATCCATTAAAAATGTACTTAAGGAATTACTAAGATTGCAAAAAGGAGAATTTAAAGGACGTATTGCATTCCTACCTTCTAAAATTCTAACTACTTCTGCTTCCTCCTCTTGACTTTTGAATCGTCACAGTTTAGGAAACCACTGTTGTTTAGTCATTTGAGCTGCATCTGGTCATACTTGTTTCTGTTTTTTTATATCAATTTACTGGCAGTGTTTACACTCAGCTTCCAGTACCACTAAGTACCGTAAATGACAGAGAAGATGATGGATTCAGGGGGAAATGTGTTACATAATGTTCACCAGTATGGGTGTGTATTAATTTCAGTGCCCAGCAACATATCACAACTGTTTGGACTTACTTTCTTTCGAAAACAAACTCATTTCTCAGGGAAGCCTTGAATATTCCTACACATTTTTCAGCCTTGTTGTTGTTTTCGCCCTTCACGGTTGTAATCTTTGAATAAATTGCAATGGGTTTAAGCTTTGTGCAAAAATAGGGACGCCTGCATTATGCCTGAAATGATAAATCTGGAGAAAGAAGCTCGAGCACTGAAGGAGCATAGAGAATGACAAAGAGAAAGGAGAATTTAAATGAAGCGGATAGCAGCGAGAGGAAAGCAGCAGAGGAGAGTCAAAGTAAAAAACGGGATGAAAGAGGGGCTGTAAATTGACTGGAGAGTTCAGAGTTGGTTACTTGTGACCAAAAACAAAGTCGATTCCCTTTGAAGCTTCTAAAAAAAAAATGCCGGGGAGTCTGCCGGGGAGAATTTCTTGAACACAAAAATAGTGCAGGAATAGGTGACTAAAAAAATAAAAAAAAATTGTAAAACAACTGAAAATAATGAGGATACAGCAAACTTTGCTAAACATATTCAATAAGTGGGTAAAAGAAATGCTGTAGATCAAAAACAAAAAGTCCAAAACCAGTTGTGGAACGACCAGCGTGCACCAAGTGAGACCTGGCTGGAGCTGCTCGCTGCGTGAGTCAACTTCTGAAGAGGTAACCCTGTGATACGACGTGCGTGTGTGATCATCCATTGCAGAGTCATGCTGAAAGCTGTCAGATTAACTTGGCCCCTCGCTGTTAGCTTGCCACATAACACTGACTGCATAACAGTGTGTGGGGGAGGCAGTCAGGGAGAGAATGAGCCATTTGTTTACTCTAAACAACAACAAAAAATCATTTAAATGTTGGGAATATAATGCAAGCATAGACAAACTACACAGAGTGTATTCTTTGTTAAATCTGACTCTGTTTGTGTGGTGACAGATTACTTTCTGAGTTCAGTGGCTCTCCACCGGGTATGTCACAAGAATCTGACAGCTTTTAGAGACTTTCATGCCATTTACTACTTCACTGAAGGCTGAGGTTGTTTCTCACTTTGTCTCAAGGCTCTAAGGCAGCTAAAAGGGAATTATTCAAAAAACGTGACGCACATCTTTAAGGTAGAGTTCACATTTTTTGACATGGTGTTCTGTGGTGTTGTTTTTTTCAGGAGTCTGTATCTTACCTGTAGTAAACAGTGCTCAGAGTCATATCAAAGAAGCATCTCACTGGGCTGCGACTGTTGGGGGCAAGTTGGGAGAAAACACCCAAAATTTTCACCAGGATTTAAACTGAATGACACGTTTGCATAAATTCACAGTAACAACTGGGCAAAAAATTTGCCAGGAGTTTACATACAAATCAACAAGCTAAAAATTTCAGGGACACAAAGGCAAGCTCTGTGACTCACGCAAGGAAATCAAGAACCCCCACCCCCCACCCCCCGCAAACATAAAAACCATTTTGGAAATTCCCTCGCAAATGTCAATTGCAAGTTGTCACCAACAGTCCCTGCCCTTTGAGATAATACTTTGATTTTGAATAATGAGAGAAAAAAAGTATAATTGCCTATAATATTTCACTTGTTTGCAACAAATTGCAAACAGCATTTACTCGTGTCGCAAGGCTTCACTTGTCGCTGGAATTTTAAAGACATTTGAAAAATTTACACAACAATTCGTCAGATTCCTTGCAGGCATCTGGAACCCATCTAAGCCCTTTCAGTTTGTTTTTATAATTCCAGTGTGCTAGGACTGTTTGTTGTTGTTGATCTGTAAAACACAAGTTTGACATCATAAACCACAGACCAACATGTTCTTCACCACAAATGACCTCGCATTTCTGGCTCTAACATGACAGCAAAGGTTAGGTAAAGGTTTATTAAACAGTGTTTTATGAACCTCTATGACATTTTTAGTCGTTTGAAAACATCAGAAATCCTCTTTACCTTTGGCCGCAGTGGCACTTGCTGTTAGATTGACTCTTTGTCCAGAACTGCTTATTTTGATACTCCAAACTGAGATGAGTGAGGGCCGTCTATACAGGTAAGATACTGACTGCTGCTAACTCCAGGGAACCCCACTTTGAAAACTCCAAACTGTCCCTTTAAATAGTTAACAACACCTCTTCTCAGTTTTAAAAGTGTTGAGATAGAAAAGAAAAAAAAATCTTTATTTACATTCCATTTTACCCAGCATCTTTTGGTGTAAACAATAATTTAAAATGTTTTTTTTGATAAACATTGAGCAATCACAACATGAGGTGAGACATAAAAAGCATCTACAGTTTCATACTGGATGGTTAGAAATACTCACCCAAATCAAGATGGGTGGTTTGATAAACTATAATTACTTCCTGTGGCTTTTATAATTCAGATTCGGTTATTTTACACAAACTCTGCACATGCGAAGATCAGTCTGTGTGTTTATGCATTCAGCTGCAAAGCCTCTGTGCAAATCAGTGTCAAAAATCGGATTTAATGCACAGCGGACCATATCGAGTCGCGCCGTCTGCAAAGCTTTTGTCAGCACGTAATCAAGCTGATGGGATGCAGCGGCATTACAGGAAGGAGGGGAAGAAAAAACATGTTTGATTTATAAATACCGTTAACAATGTTTGATGTCGATGTTCATTAATTGTATGGAAGAAAGAGCTTGAGGGAAGAATTGTTGCTGCTAGAGAGAAGTTCTTTACATAAATAGCTGCCTGCGGTAAATGGCTTTCAGTATAAATTTTCCTCCAGCTGAAGTTGTTATAATTTTTGGTTCCTGTTCACACATTTGTGTGTGGTGTTTAATAAGGTGATGCTCTGCCTCTCGTGCAGGTGGATTCTGCCCACGGTTCCATCCATCTCCGCCTTCGGTCCCACCCTAATTTGTCAAACAGTGAGAACTTGTTTATGAGCAATCTGCCTCTCATCTTTCGCCCCTGAACGTCCATCCGTTATGCGCCTTCAAGGCCCAGTCAGAGGCAACTTTTCCCTCCCTCGAGCAGTTTCTCCATCCATCCATCCCACCCCTCGTCCTTCGGCGGTCCGTTTTCTTTCCACATCCTTCATTTTGCCTCAAAGCCCAGCCGGATCAGTGTTTGCATCAGAGCCGTCTCCTCCACAAACCTGGCGTCCACGTTCCCCTGCTCCTCGAACGGGTTCAGAGCTGTTCGGCGCGAGGAAAAGGAAAAATGAGAGGACATAGCATTACACACTTCATCTTTCTACTCTTCCTGCTCCTCAGAGATAGCAGTTTTTACTTCTTTTTTAGCCAAACTTGCACATAAATCCTCTACAGGCCGTTATATCTGGACCAAGCAGGACATATACATTCACGCACACACACACACTTTACCTTGTGCTTCAATATCAGAGAGTATTTTTGCCAAGTAGGTAAGAGGAAGAAACTCAGGCCTGAAGTCGGGCTTGTCTTTCTCAGTGAATGGACTTCCCTGAGGACAAGGAGACACATTAAGACATATCTGTAGCAGCTCCTGAGACAAGTCACCTTAAAGATAAAGTACCTTATTTTTGCTGTGTTTCTCCAGCAGTTTTTTGACGTAATCTCTGGAGATTGAACCTGAACTGACAGGATGATCCCACATGTGGCAAATCCTCTTTTCCATAGGCTACACACACACACACACACACACAGAGGCAAAATATAGTTTAAATTTTAGGCATGTAGCTCCTGTTTTCAAAAGAAAACAAACAAAAAAACAACAAAAAAAATCTGATTCCCTGGTGGCTGTGAACAGCTGTCCTTTTCTTTTGTACCAACTGGAAAGCAAAAGCGTTTCTGAAGAGCAGACTGCTAATGAGGGGTACCAGAGCTGTGAAACGCAAACCACAGTAATAAATCACACTGAAGCAAACAGACACTTCAGGTGTGAGTGACAGGAAGATACAATCCAGCTTTTTTAATCCAGTCTGCTCCGAAAATAAAAAAAAAAAACAGTTGATAGAAAGTTACTGATTCACATCAAAAGTAGCGACTCTCAGAGGTGAAGTAACGAGTTTAAGATATTTTTATTCACCTCATCACCTGAATGAAAACCTTTGATCTGGTTATCTTTTTTTATTGCCACAAGAAAAGTTAAGGAAGAATTTGTGACTGGAGTAGGTAATATACTACAGTTATTTAGGGGGAAAAAACGGCTCTAAATCAGTCAATTTTACAGATATCGAGCTAATATTGGGTGTGGTAGTAGCTGTAAGGCTTTCCCATCACAAACTTTGATCTTTTAAATTCCACACAAGATCTTTGTTTAAAACTTTAGCCTGCAAGACGTTAGGCGATGTGCATTCTTTCATGGAATTCCAGGTCTTTAATTTATTATTAAAGACTTTGGCAAGTTTAGTCAAGGTCCAGATCGTTTATCTCCTGTCTTATAACTCCCCTGGAGTGTGTGTGTGTTTATGTGTGTGTTGAACCTGTTAAATCTCCCCCAGTAAAATTGTGATGGTCAGGAAACCAAACGGAAACACAACACACTCAATAATACACCGCTACATATTTATCCACACATGAACACATAGAAGTTACATAAGAACATAAACACTCATATGGTCCCATCTCCACCAACCTGTCCTCTGCGAGCACACACACTCACACACACACCAGCTGGTTACACAAGTGTTCTGTGATGAGCCTGAGGGGGGCTTCAGGGAAATGAGACCCAAAATAACTTCAAACTCATAATTGGAGCGAAGTGCGAAGTTTTGGGGAAGAGAACCGCATGAGAAAAGATGGAAATTTCCTTCTGACTAACAGAACACACTACAATGGCCACAGCTTTTTTTTTTCCGCCCAGCAAATGGGAACCATTTACTGCTGCTGGAAATAATTCATCTCCCCTGGTCTCATCTATGAGTTTTCTTAGAATCTTGGTTTGTGAAAGTAAAAATTTGAAGAATCATATTTATTTTGTGTGCAGCAAAATATTCAAATCCATTGGCATCATTGGTAAATTTTGTAGTTTAGATAATCAAAATTTTTTTATAAATTTATTACACTTTATTTAATCTTTTTAATATTCTGTCAAATTAATTTATATATTAAAGTTACAAATCACAATAGTTTAGAGCATATTTACTCAATGATATCATGTTTGTCTGTAGAGATATTCATATAATTTTTACTCATTTGTTTCATGTGTTTGAATGTATTTCACATTTATTTGAATATGATTATTAAATCTTAACCACTTTTTGTGGCTTCTATTGTACGATTAAATCAACTAAAACCATAACTTTACAATTCAGACCTCTGAATGGTACTCGTCACAAGTTAGTAAAATTTCTTGAGATTTCCATTCCCCAAACCCCATTAAAACTAATCCAAGCCGATCATTTTTTCATAAAACCTCCCTTTATTGACCACACAGACAGCTGTACCTGAGGAAGCCTCTTAAGTATGCTGAACTTCAGCCTCTCATTGGCCTCGCTGTTGTCCAAATCTAAAACACAAAGACAGGAAACATGCTCCTTATTACTTCTATGGAGACAAAACCTGCTTGAGAGGATCAATTAACAACTTCACACATCGTCGCTGCACTTTTGACTGAAACGTTTCACCTTTTCAGATAAAGATAGGACTATATTTTGCTTTAAAAGGTTGTGGGGAAAAAAAAAATAGTACATGGGGAATTTATTAGAAGCCTGCACCCATCAGGTGCATCAGGTACACATGAACGGTTCTTTAATTAATCTCTGGGAAGAAGTGATGCACGGAACATTTGACATTAAGAATCTTGAGATATTAATTTCTCCCGATTTTAATTTTGAAACCAGTTGAATGCAATGCTTTATACGACCATTTATTAAAACCACATCACCCAATCTGAATGTCAAAAGACTCCAAAGCACTCTCCATATGGTAAAATGCTTGGATTTTTTTTTTTTTCATAACAGTCCTCTAGACCAGTAAACAATAAGTCCAACGTGTTTCTGCATATGTGCCTTCCTCAGAGAATCAAACAGGTTCAAACAATCTTCAAGCCTTTTTAAAGAAAAAGTCCACCATTAGGAGTTCTCCACCTGCAATGAATCTCCAATCAGCAAGTCCCCGCCTCGAAAGGCCATTTGGTCTCAAAAAGGGGTAAAAAACATCATAGAAAGGCAAAACAATGAATAACCGGAAGGTTTCAGAAAACATTACAGGTGAAGCACTCTTTATAGTCGCCTGTTAATTTAAAAGGACTTCAGGAAATCACTTTAAATCTCAGAGGAAGGAACTTATTGATGGATTCTTGATTATGATGTCATGAACAACTCAAGGACTCAGTCCTGAATTTGAGCTCAACTCTGACCATTTATGGGTTCATGTGTGCATCTTCTACAGTTGCAACACCACTGTGTTCGGGGGGGGGGGGATCTGTCCGCAGACAAATGGAGACAAATTTAAACATCTGTCAAAGATTTGAGAACCAACTCCATGGTAGACGAACTCCGTGTGAGGCATTTAATTTAAAAAGTCTTCTCTTGTTTAGATGTTTGCAAGGCTCTGTAGAGTTCTAAAATGTTAAGAGTTTCCTAAATATGGGATGTTCGGTGCAAGCCAACGAACTAACAGCGCTGTCTAAAGATAAACCTGCTTCACATCATTACCACTCCAAGCTTCAGCTGTAATCAATCCATGCTTGACTTTAACCCGCCTAAACACTCCATCCTCAAACCTAATCAGGACAGCAGTAATGACATTTTTGCCTCATTTGGATCATGCTTTAGTTCCCACAAGAACTTCTGGTCCCAGCAGGGTTGGTGTTTATATCAAGAAAGGTCACGTACACAAGTTAAGGTACAGATCCTCAGTGGGAAAACCTGTCCAGTCAGTCCACAAAGGCATGCTCACAAAGTTAAAACAGTACATGCTACTCCATACTGACTGGTAATGAACTTATATAAATTTTCTAAAATTTATTTCATAACAAGCACTTTGGGCCTCCATTTAAGAGCTGTTCTCATGTGCTCATCTGTTCATCACAGTTCCTGCTTGGGTTTTGTGGCTCTTTGGGCAGTTTTAAAAGGTAATCTGCAGAAGGTGTGACACAAATCAGCCAACCAGATGGTTGTGGACTCACAAAATATATTAATAGATGACATATTAAAAATTCGGATGAAACCGAACAAGAAAATGTTGCCACATTAGCTTGGTGAGGCAATAAGGAACATTTGAGCTGTTAAATGTTGACATCAAGTAATTCTGCCATGAACAAGCCTACACTTTGCCCTCTTTGACTCAATGTGGAAACACAAAGCTAATGTAGTCAGACAAATAATACTAAATATTAAAAATCAAATCCGTAGCAAGGAAGAGTGGGCACCCTTTCACAGATTTATTACATTTTCAGATCTTTAAAATCAGAGTCAAGTGTTACAAATTGAATGCCAAAGATTAGAATTTCTATAAAAATACCAGGTGGACTCTTTGCGGCTAAAGAATATTGCATCACCATATAAAGATTTAAAAAGCCTTCAGGTGAAACAGTATCGGATGCCTTAGAGAAACCTGAAGGATTTAGAAAGATCTCCAGATTATTTAGGAAAAAAAATGCACTATAAAGAAATGAAACCACAAGAAGCGCAAATTTTAAATGATTGGTAGTTTACCCAGGATTGGAAAATTACTGCTAATTTTTGTGTACAGCTAGTAAAAACTGCATCCAAGGCCCTGAACCCACATTGTACTCACTTTGGCTCGCTTTGTGCCCACCTTGGCAGCCGTCCCACGTTTATGATCTAATTTTCTGAAGTACACTTTTGACATTTGATTTGGGACATTTTCTTTTTTTTAATAGTTATTTTTCATCAGCGTGGTTTTCAGACCTGAGCATGTTTTCTGCCAGAGGAGAGCCTCCGCGCAGGTGCCAAATTCTAACTCTTGCGTTCTTGAGAGAGATTGGAGACACTCGCAACAAAATCAACAAGGGTTTGAGTTGCCCTGACTATTTTGAGAGAAAATTTTGGGCACAAAGTTTTTACACATGTTCAAAATTCAAGCAACTAGATTTGGAGACTGAAGATATGAAACTGGAGACTTGTTGCCAACCTTTGCAGCTCAGAAAGATACTACCTTAAGACAACTTTGGGAGGATTTGATGAACTATGTAACCAAGTTTTTTGGCTCTTTTATAAAAATGTTGCAAATCATTTGCATGTGCTTACGTATGCAAACATGTCATAAGTACAAATTCTGTGTGATTCCAAGTGAAAATTTGCATTTTTTTTCACAAATGTTTCCAAATAGTTATGAACACTTGCAGCTCAGTGAGGTACATGAGTTTATTTAAAATGCATAAAGAGTAATGCAAACATATGATGGACTAAAAGTATCTAGCTACCTTGGCGGCTAGATATTTTTATTTTTCATGTACTTTTCTAGTTATCTCAAAGAATACGATTTGGTAGCAAAATGTAAAAAAATAACTGGACAAATCTTAAAGATTGAGTCAGTGTTGAAATGATCAAATGTTAAATTTCATCAATTAGCTTCAGCTATGCTTTAGATTTTGAAATTTGTCATAGTCTTTGAAGTTTTTACATTTGCTTCATTGTTTTGTGTATTTGTTGTTTCCTCCGCTCTTCGTTCCTGGTTTGTTTGTTCGTTTACCTCTTACCTTCTGCTCTCCCCACACCTGCTCTGAATCTCGTCAGCCTTGAGTAAAAAACAGTCACCAGTTTTTCTTTGTACCTTATGCTGGTGTAGATTCTCAGTCATCCAGGCCATGGTAAATTAAAAAAAAAGTTAAAATACAAAAACAACTGGACTTCTATTCTGTAGCTGAAGACGTTTCGCTTCTCATCCGAGGAGCTTTCTCTTTGTAGCTTGTAACTTTAAAAAAACAGAGTTTACATCATTTGCAATCTCTTGCCAGACTGTTTTGCTGAGAACGTTGTCACAGAATCAGCAGTATTTACACATCAGGATTCACAGGAGTGATAAATATAAATGCCTGTTTGTTTTACAACAATGGGATCATAAAGACCAAGTCTAAAGAAGCTTGAGACATCAAACTATTCAATTATTCCAATTATCATAGGTCAAAACTGAACCTATTGTCCAATGTATCGTCTTATACGCTGACCACCAAGTTGTTACCAATGCCTCTCAGATTTATGTGCCTTTGCAGCTTATTTTCAGAAGAAGCAGCATGTTTCAAACCCCTTTATTTCAATTCACTGCAGACTTCAGAGACGGGTAAAAGAAAAGTCTCACAAGCTAAGGCAGTAGATTGCTGTAATCCCTGAAAACTCTGTCTGCAGGTAGGAGCAGAGCACAAATCATCCTGCTTTATTTTACCTAATGAGTGCAGGGATTCAGATAAAAAGGAAACATCAATGCATAATTGGAATGTAAGACCTAACAAGAGGTGAAGAAGTGTTGCATCTGCACATACGGAACATTGTAGTCATGGGTGGGGGGAGGCCACCCTATTTCAATTGCAGGGTTTTAAAATAATCTGATCTTTACCAGGTTCCAAAACTCTTCAAATCTAACCTTAGGTGTACAAAAACACAACAAATTGAACCATGTTTTTATCTATTAAACAAAAGCCAAAATGGAAAAGCTGTGTGGAAGACCTAAAACGTATTATGTCCTGATGCGTAAAACCCTACATTTGAAAGAGGATGAACTTTTTTTTCTTTTTTCGATAACTATAAGCAGTGTGAGGGACAGATACAGTTTGTTCCCCGTGCCGAACTGAAAGAGAAAGAAAACGCAGCCCAAGTTCAAAGAAGAACTTTGAAAGCCCGTCAGAAAGCCCGGACAACAATTGCTCAAAACCACTTTAAGAGATTACGAGAAAGTCCTCTGAAGCAAATTATAAAGAAGTGAGGGATGACTCAAGTCTTTTTGCAGAGTCCTGTACATGATTACATTTGAGCTTTTTTTAAAAAAGCGAGTGTGCGTGTATGTACCTTTCATGAGACGAGACACAAAGGTTTCGGTGAGCTGCAGGAAACCGTGGTCAATGTACTGTAAAAATGTGTGATGAGGGAGGCAACGAACAGCAAACACAGCAAACAGGGTGTGATAGCCTGGAGAGAGGCAAAGACACAACACGGACAGATGAGAGCAAAATGAAACTCACAGCTTTTTTGGAGAAGACACTGCATTTTTAGCACATGTTCACAACCTACTGCATGCTAACATTTACTAGTTAACCATAAAGTTTTATTTTTCTTTTGTGTGAGTTTTTGTTAAAGAACTATACTGTTAACTCCAACAGAAACTGACCTTTGAATATTATGTGTGGCACTGTCTGCATCAATATTCATCTGACTTTGAGAGAAACAATGGAGAGAAATGTTTTGATTGATTCACAACAACCAGGGGATTGATTTAAAATTAAGATGCATCATGCTGGGGTCAATGCTTTAGAACTCGAACAAAAGGCAGGTCTTTTTAACCAATCTGGATGAGGGAAAACGTCTCTCCCTCTTCATTTTCTACAGCCTGATAGTCAGTGAAGGTCCAAACTGACCTTTGCTGCAACCAAACCGAATGGATCCTCTTATCTCTTGCAGTTTCAGATCCTTCCATCCAAGGATCTGTACCGACCCCCCAAAAAACCCCACTGTGTCCAACAGTCCTCTTTGAAAGGGCTGTTGGACACAGGTGAAGGACACTGGACCAAACGCTGACCTAATCTTTCCGTTACAGCCTTGATTCCCAACAGGTCCTCGTTAAGTGATCATCGGAGGTTCCTCGCCCATCCATGGGTGTGCTAAGGACAACCTTCAACACTCAACTAACTCGGACCCAGGACGTGGACTAAACAGTGGAAGACTTTCTCCAAAATGGTCAGACTGCTCCTTTTATTTTCTGTGTTGTTAGGGTTTGTCTCATGAATAATGTATTTTAATCATTATTCTGGGGTTGGTAACAATCAGACTTACAGGTATGACACTAATTCTTTTATTTGGGGTTTCTTTAATCACATAGTTGGCTTCCTTTCTCTTATCCCACCATGTTTTAACAAAGTACTTAATTAATATTTAAATATCTGAATGCCATGTCAGTTTAATAACCTTTTAACTATAAAGTTAACTGGAATAATTCATTCATATAGTAGCTCATCCCTTGATGTGTTAATAATGTAAATAAACTCCTTTTATACTCAAAGTAAGGTTGTTTTATAAACCAAGTTGAGGCTAACTTCCAATATGATTATTATGTTTGTTTATTGTCACATATGTAATTGTTTTTTTATTTCCCAAAGCATTACTCAGACTTTGCATTCCAGCTACATTATACACCTTCTGTCTCATAATTACACTGCCTTGTAGAGTCACATTGTCTTTTTTTTTTGTCTCCTTCCTCACATAGTTAAGGATTTAGATTTTATTCACAAGTGACTAAAATGATAGAATTGTGTAACAAACAGAAGCAAACACTGTAAAATGAATTCAAACGTATTCACAGTCTGACTAAGCCGTATCAGGACATTGCTAATGCTAACTACTAATGCATGTTTCCGTTGTTGCTCAGTGGAAACACTTTTTTTTAAATATTATTTTTTTATTCCGGTTGACACAGAGACAGACCGGATTTATAAAAAAGTGCAATTAATTAATTAACTGTGTGATACCAGGTGGGAGGGGCAGGCAGAGGCCCCGGGTGGACTCCAGGATCCGAAGCATGAAGTGAAACACAGACCACTCAGCTGGGCTGGCCTTCTGCATCCTGGAAAAGGCACAAAGTAATTACAAGAGGCTGGTTATGTAACACGAGCACATGATGGGAACAGAGGTCACGGACAGTTTCCTCATTTAAACCCATAAACACAGGCGGATTGGTGTGGATAAATATTTTATCAGCATTCACTGAAACGATTCTAAACTAGCCAAAAAACCAAAAAGGACTACTTACAAGCACATAACATGAGGACCAAGTTTGTACTTCAGCCAGACCGACTCCAGCATATGTCTGATCAGCTCCAGCTACACACACACACACACACACACACACACACACACACACACAAACACACCTCAGTGTTTTGCTCCATTAGATTCAAATGAAGCTAAAATCAGTCGCTTGGAAACTTTGCCCGACGCAAGCATTTTGACTGAAACACCTGAAAAAACATGCAATTTGAACAGTTTTTTTTTTTCCTCCTGCTGTGATCCTTTCTTGGAAATGAACACTCGTATACAATCTGTTGTTCCACTTCCCTTTTTTCTTTCTCCCCCAATTTCCGCATTTCATTTCCAGCGAACACATTTCGGCATGCACGCGCCGACACTTTTGACTGATCATTTTATTATCTTTGACTTATTTGAAACCTGCTTGTTTCCACCATCGGCTGGTGCTTTGGGTCGTCTCCTGAACAATAACAGGAAGCTGATGTGGCTCATCCACATCCTGAACACCAGCAGGAAACCTGCACCTGATGCCAGCCACATCACCCTCATCTGACCTCAGGGTGGAAATCTCAATTAGCTTCACTTATGTAACAAACTAAACCAAAAGGAAAAAATAATAACAATAATAATAAATTCCTCCCCAATATATTTAGGTAAATTTGCATATTTGAATACTGTCATCTATGTTCATGACATGATAAAACAAAATGTACAACCATCTATTTATATTATATTGTAAAGAAGGAATGCACATCGCCCACCTCCTTGCACACCAAAGTTACACAAAGACCTTGTGTGATCTGCTAACACTCAACATATGTGACAGAGATGACTTTCAGCTGCTACCACACCAAATTTTAGCCCAGTAGCTAATAAACTGGCTGAGTTATAACTATTTTTGTCTGTTGAAGTTGATCATCTGTGGCGACCATCTTGAAATGAGTTGACTCCAAACGTTAATCAGCTGTACTTGAATATCCAAAGATTATTTTCTGAGTTTCATATAAAATACATCCAATGAAAGATTCAATATCCTATATATAATGAGATATTTCAGCATTTATGTCAACGTTCTAAGCAAAGATCTAGCTCACTTTGTTTGCGCTTGGAATATGAGTTGGAGGTGACTTACTACCACACCAAATTCTAGCTCAATACCTGTAATATTGGCTCAGTTGTAGCCATTTTTGTGCTTGCTAAAGTTGATTAGCTGCAGCAGTGATCTTTAATTGGTCTGACTCCAAAAGTTAATCAGTTGTAGATGTATATCCAATTATTATTTACTGAGAATTTTATTAAAATTAGTTCAGGGGATCTTGACATACTTTGCTAACAGACAAATGAACACTTGCGCACACAGACACAGACAGCTGCATGATCACCCAGGATTTTAAATATCAAAAAAATTCAATTTTCTTTATTATTATAATTACAAAAAGGAAGGTTGTTAGACAACCACTGACTCATTTGGCCTTTCTAAAATAAAATAAATCAAATCTAGACGTTGTAATTTGTCTTAATGAGCGGCTCAGCGAGAGTAAACGGAGTAACCTTGGGGATAGACTAACTTCCCTCTTACATAAACAAGAATATTGCAGCCAGTTTCATTTCATTGCGTTAGTGTTAAATATGCACTGCTGCTTTTAGTAATTCATGTTCGGCAATTAGCAGGTTTTTCTTCGCCTTGACACCGTATTAAAAAGTAAAAGGCTCCTCGGTTGTTTGTAGCAACAGGGGCAGGAAATAAATATCGGTGACAATAATGTATACTGGAGCCGTAATTTATCAAGCCAAGCTTTCCTGGCTCTTAAAAGCCGTAATCTATTTCGTCCCTAACTTCTCCCCTGTGTCAACGCAGCCATTAGTCTCAATAAGCACCAACAAGAGAAGGAGATGTTCTTTATTTGTAAGGGGGGATGGGAGGGGGGGCTTTTCGAAAGACTTTTCACAGCATGAGTCAGCTTGACGTGGAAGCAGGCGGTAAGTTTGCCGACTGCACTTAAAAGAAAGTGTCCCTCGGGGGCTTCTCCTCGTATGTTTTAAATAAGTCTGTGTTCCACTCAGCTGAATAAATCCAATAATCGCCTCGCGTGTCTAAGTCGGGGCAATGCCAAAACGATTACAGGCACACCTATTTTCCATCACATTCAGTCGGATTCTGAAGGTAAAAACTTCTAAGCCTGTTTCAGCAAAATACAGAGCAGGGAAGATTTTTTTTATTTTTTTATTTTTTTTCTTGTCATTTGCAAGTCCCAAAACGGGGCACATTCTGCTTTCTATTCAATTCCAGTCTTACCCTTGGCCTGATTTATACCGTGGTGTTGATGTATGCTGTATGTCTGCTTTCAGTGCCTCAAAACTGTGGAGGGATTTACCTCGCAGGAATACTAAAATCCGCCTCTACAGAGCCAACGGTCTCCACGAGACTGGGACAGACGGTGTCTTTTTACTTGGTTATGCAAAGGACGTCTGAATAATTAACACACCATCTCATGTATTCATTCCATTAAAGTAAGAAAAACCTTTAAAAGTAAGGCTTTAAAACTTGAAAGAATATAACTTGGAGATTCTTCTTCCTCCTTCTTCGCTGAGTTTCTGAAAAGCAGATCTTTATTCACCAACCTCCTGCGTTTTAGTTGCAGGGTTCAAATGGACGAAATGACAACTAAACTGGACAAAATGGGAAAAGAAAGTTTAAAATGTATAACTGCCCTTATCTTTTTGTGTTGTTTTAGTTATTCCTGTCTTATTGAACTAATCATGGTCCCCAACATGACGTAGCTTTACTTCCTGTGGTAGTATCTTACTGGGCTGTGTCTGTTGGAGGATGGGTAGCAACTCAAAATTGTGAGAAAATAGTGAATTTTCTGTTGCAGCCTAACTGAATTTTGAGTGTTTGCCACAATACAATCAGTATTGGTCTTGATGTGACAAATGCATAGGGGTGGCACTGCACCATTGATGGCACTATTGGCTTTAGCTATCTTCTGGCTACTTTTGGCTAGGCTTTTGGGGGCAGTTGAGTTTCCAGCTGGACACTTTCTTTTAAATAATGTGATTTACTGTCAGTGTTTTGTGAAAGTACTCACTAACAGGTGTCAGTGATGTGCACCGAAACCCAGAGAATTCAGTTTGTTTAAGAGGACCAACAGAGTCCCCCTGATGGCTTCCAGCACCCCTCTAAAGTGAAACATCAAACCATTTAACTATAAACTGACTGATGTTTTTCCACTGAGGGATCCCTGCTGTGCCACTTAGCCCTCCAGTAAAGAGAGAAATTAAATAAATAGAACTTCTAGAGCTGCGACCAACGCGCACACACACACATAAACACACAGTGTACTAACCAGTTTGGCTACGTAGTTGACAACCAGTGAGTCAATCTTCTTCTTCCCCAGTCGAGGTAGATGCTTGTTGAGATGCTCTCGAAGCTTGTCAACTGTCTGCAAATGTAAAACACAAATACTCATTATTTTCTAGGCATGCATGAGTGTGTGTGGAACTTCCGAGTGAAACTTTGTGTTTGCGTGCTTCTTTGCATATTTTGGAGGCGAGGTGGAATAGAGTTCACACACCCTAACTCCAATTTCTAAAAGTTTCTACTGGAGAAGGGGGGAGAAAAAAGAGGAGAGGCACCGTGGACATGAGGGGTTGACGAGAGTAGAAGAAGAAGAAAGGGGGTTTTGGAGGGAAATGGGAAGGCACAGGAAACAAAGTGAGGAAGGGTTAAGAAGATGTGAATGGAAGAAATGATGGACGGACTAAAAAAGGCAAAGACAAGAAGACCGGGTCACTCTAAGAACAGCTGAGAGACTTCATCTCCTCTGAACTCCATTAAACTGAAGCTATCTGCTCTTTAAAACCTGTGCTGAGTGCAGGGAAAAGTACAAGATATGAAATTGTCCATCAAACACTACACAGTAGGGCGAAAAGAGCAGGACAGGGACCTTAAGATTCCCCTTTTCTTTAACAATGTCGGCTCTTCTGAAGCGTAGCAGGAACTCTGCTTTAACAGATGATGATGGGGGGAAATAATAATCAGTTGTCAGCATTTCACTGTGGATTTCCACCAGTCTATAAATCAACTCGTGGTAAAGGAAAATTCACCACCTTTTACTGTTGGACACTTGAGTTAAAACACTGAAGAAAAAACATGCATTTAAGCTAACAAAAGCAGGTGTTATATCTTAAAAGCTGCTAACTCCATCCTAACCAACTTTCTAAAGCTCTTAACCTGTTTTCTTTTGCTAAAACTGCTCTGTTCAATTTTAGTATTTTATAGCAATATGCACATTATTTTAGTAACAATACTTTATTATTATTATTATCATTACCACACCTAATTTTAGCTCAATAGCTATTGAACTGACTGAGTTGTCATCATTTTTGTGTAGGCTAAAGTTGATTAGCTATGGTGGCCATCTTGAGTTGAACTGACTCCAAAATTTAATCATGAAGATCTACATCCAACGGGTAGTTTCTGAGATTTCTTTCTTTTTTTCTTAAAATCAAAATCTGTCCAGTGGTTCCTGAAATATTTTGCAGACAGACAAACAAATAAACTTATACTGTATTGTAACTAGAAACAGGACCGGAAGCTGGAAGTTGAAGCCACAAAGGAGGTCAGCATTAGCGAGCAAAGAGTAACGTTTTGATCATGTTGGAGAAACTCTGCTCCCAGTTACCAGCGCTGACACACCGTGCAGTCGACTTAAACGGTTAGTCTGACGTAAACCTCCTGGTGTAAGCTGTACATTTCAAACCGTAAATATATTCTGGGTCCTGTAGCTGGACTGTTTGGTAAAAAACGCCTGTTATTCCAAACTGATCATGCTTTGAGTGATTTCTATAGCAGGTAAGATATTAATCAATGATAACATCTCCACAAAACCCCACTTGAAAAAATTTCAACCCTTTTTAAATCTTAAATGCCTTGCATTTCAGCTCCTTAGAAAGATAAAAAAGCAATATAAATAGATCACCTCAGATAAGAATGGGTGTGCAAGCCAAATACATTTTAGTTGTCAATTCTTTCTATTTTAGTGCTCACACATATAGGGGGCGAGACAATGTAATGCACAGCAACCGAGGAAAACACATTAAGATGCAACATAAACATATGCAAGTTAGAAGGTCTCAAGAGGAAGATAAGCAAAAATATTTGGCTGATTGTGTCCTTTTGGCTGTATTATTCACACATAACTGCATACACAAGATGTTCTTGGTGTCATTTGTTTCCCAGGAAACACTTTTGTTGGTGCCATCTGCATTTGTTGAGACTATTTACAGCAAACTGTCCCAACCATATGAGCCATTTCAATGGTATGATCAAGGATATAGTCGAAGTCAGTTGTCTGCTTCATCTCCAGAAGAGTTTGACGTTGATGCCAGAACCAGTAAAGGCATCCCACACACACACACACTTCCGAAAATCTGTTTCTTCAAATTTGGAAGTGCTCTTCTGCCCTAAAATATCACTGTGTGCACTGTAGCATTAAGATTTATTTTCGTCTCAGTGCCTAACCGACTTTTGTTTGTTTGTTTTTACCATGAAGTGCACTTTATGTGTTTGTGGCAGTTCTCTCACCAGGCCTATGAGTCCCCTTTGTTGACGGTCTTCCTCCTGAAAAAGCGGCACCAGCTTCCTATCTGCAGGAGGAGGAAAGCACAAAGTTTTGATGCTGCAGCTCCGTTAAAGTGAACAGGACAGGCAGAACCAAAATCAAACCAACCACTGGTAGAAATTTACAAACCAAAAACTGTTGGCTTGTTTACGATTTCAGTTTTAAAAAAGAAGAAAAGGAACCGATTCATTAATAGATACATTTTTGGTGTAATTTTCCTTTTAAAGATGCGTCTCCCGGCCTTTAGGAGGTTACGAGGCAGCAACCCCACTGTGCGAGAATGAGTGCGTTTGCTGTTTTTCTTTCAGTCCCATGAAAGCGGACCGTGCTTCGGCTTAGTTAACTCCGGACTCACTTGCATACCCGAATGCACAGCAACTTTGATCATGCACATGAGAAGCAGGCTGTTTGATGTTTCCGTACGACATGCTACAGATATAAATAGCTCTCCGAGGGCAAGGCTAACTTGCAGAAAAATGTGGCCAGATTTGCAGCACGCTTGTCAGCAGCCCGCACTGATACAAGATGCAGAACTACTACTGCTCTCACAAGCTTTGCAATTATACTTTTGATTTATTTAGGCAATGTTTAGTCATAAATCAGAGAGATGTTGGAGTGAAGGATGCTGATGATGGACCTACTAGACCAGGAGAAAGAAGTAAAGCCATTGAGGAATTTTGCAGAGACAGAGGAAGATGGAGAGGATAAAAAAGATTAAATCAAAAGGAAGGAATGCATATCGCCCACCACCTTTCATGTCAGTTTTAGACTAAGATCATCTTGTGCTGAGAAATAACTGAGATGTATCTGTTTTGGTTAAATCTTGAAGACAGTCTTATCTGTGATCTTGTATTACAGGATCTTATGCTCAGAGTATGTGTTGTTGATGATGCTCAGCTGCTACCGTGACAGGTTTCAGCACAATACTTGTTACAGCCATTATATGTACCCTAAGGTCAATTAGCTGTGGCGGCCATCTTCAATTTGCTCGACTCCTAAAGTCAATCAGGTGTAGAGGTCTACCCAGTGATTACTTTCTGAAAGTTCTGTTTGAGATCAGAATATGTTTTGTGGAACAATCTCAGCTACTACCACACCAAACTTCAGCTCTATCAACATTTGAAAGGAATCTCCTTTAACTTGTAGTTTTGACCATTTTCTAAGTATCTGATTATATACCTTTTTATCTGGTCTACACCTAATGTTTGATTTAAACAGAATTCTCAAAATAATTAAAAAAAATAGCTATGTTTTCTTTTTTAGAAGTTGTTCACTAAACTCTAAGGTAGAAGAAGCCCATCGCTGCGCTCCATCAGTGACAAACCAAACAGCTCATTTGATGTATTCTGATAAAGTTAGAACAAATAGAACAAAACAAGAATAAAATGTCTAAAAATTTAGAAAACCAAACTCAGCTGGGCTCACTTGTGCTGAAGCTGGTATGAAGTTTTCAAGTTTTAAACGTTGTCCTGTTACAGGCCCCAAACATTATTGCTATTCTGTTTTTTTTTAAAGAAATATCCAGATTCTTTTAAAACCTTTAATATCATTCACTGTTTATGAGTTTAATACCCAATCCTGTTACTGATTTGTTGTCAACAAAACCATAAATGATTTCACCAGCTGCTTTCTGCTTTTCTCTAACATTGCGCAACACTTCTAGACTTTTATTATCCTTATTTAACCTGAATAAAGAACGCTGCTCGCATCAAATTAAAGGGAAATTTCTTGAAATTTTAAACCTATTAGTTTACATGTTTGTGTTTTTAATAACTTTTAGATTTGAAATCATTTAAAAATGACTGTTGTGGTTTGTTTTTATATATTTTTCAGAAACAGTGTCGTAAGGGATGATGCCAGGAGGCGTACTCGCGAGTCTGTGTTTACTGTTGAATCTAGGGAGGTTTGTGGACATATGAGATCACATCTGTGGATAATCTAAGATAAGGGAAAGTCCTGTGTCAAGGTTGACCTGAAACAGCTGCAGAAAAGAATGGAAGAGCAGGAAAAAAAAAAACATGTGGAGAGGAGAGAGGGAAGTACCGAACTCTTTGTTGTTGTGTAATTGTAGATTTCTACTTTTTTCCATCTTTCTCACTATATTTTCTCCTTTTCTCACTGCCCCCTCCACCTCTCCTTTCACAACGTCTCCCTCCAAGATAAATTAGTTTGGAGGTTCTGTTCAGCGAATTCTCCGGTGAGGACAAAGAGTGCGAGCTCAAAGGAATACACAGACCTGAGCACACTCGCACAAACTTTGGTGCATTATTATGAGCTGAGGTTTTGTTATGAGCAACATTCACCGCCCAGAACTTTATCTATTGGACTGTGTGTGTGTGTGTGTGTGTGTGTGTGTGTGTGTGTGCGTGTGTGATGAGGCAATCTTACCAAGACACCAGGTGTCCACCATTGAAAGAACTCTACAAAACAAAGAAAAAGACAAGTGAACGCTTTAAATGAGAAACAGCTTCTTAAAGGGAAAGTCTGGATCTTTTAAATTGGGATTCTGTGGAAATGAAATTAACAATGAATATCTTACCTGTTCTCGATAGCTCTTAAAATGACCACAGTTTAAAGAAATACTTCAATTCTGACCAGGCTGACAAGCTAATGGCTAGTCCCAGAGGGACCAAGACTAAAATGGATTACTGCCTTTAAACAACTCCAGTCTCAAATTTCACAGCTGTTTATGCTAACACTATTTTACAACTCTTTACATTGCCATCAATACTTATTATTAGTCCCATAGAGTTCTGTGGTTATTTGCCAGTGAAATGGCAGCAGCAGTTAGCTATAGCACTTCCTGCAGGACTATTATGTGCCAGGATAACCCTGTAATGTATCATTAATAAAAACTAGCATTCCTGGAAAGAATGTGTATCATTCGCTGCCTTGCATGCTAAAGTTTCAAACTAAACATTTGCGTGATCATTTAGGGTGACTCTCAGCTACTACCACATCAGAATCCAGCTCAGTATCTGAAAAATCAACACCTATAGTCATTTTTTTGTTTGTGAAGACCGATTAGCTTTGGCAGCCATCTTGAACTGGGTTGACTTCAAAAGTCAAATGATTAGTTTCTGTCTTACCCCACTCGGAGTAGCTGTTAACTCGTCAATCCTGCCAGAATTAAACTCTTTTCTTCAAACTGAGGTTGTTCAAAAAGTACAACAGGTAAGCCATGAACCGCTTCTGACCTTTTCACAGAACCCTACTTAAAAAGATCTGAACTATCCCTTTAAGTAAACATTTTAAAAATAGTCTTGCTTTTTATTCCTTTAGTTGAGGCAGTTTAAAAGTATGCTGCTATATTTGCAAAATTTTAATATCTGGAAGGAACCAGTCAGTTTAGAGAGGATTATTATGACCCTGTTATCCAGGACACAGCGACATTTATTAAACAATAAAACCAACAACATAAAAATTAGTTTCTTTGTTTTGCATGTGTCCTTTTTTGGAGGTTGGCTGTGACTGAGATGTTATGAATCTATCAACCAATAAAAAGAACAATCAGCATAAAATTTTAAAAACTGGAGCAAAAGGTTAAAAAAACCCAACACATGTGACCTTTAAAACCAGCAGGCTTTCGGAGGGTTATGATTTGAACTGTGCCGCCCCTCATAGAAGAGAAGGATGTCATTTTTACAGACAAAGCAGAAGAGCAGTCATGCATTCCCTCCCTCCGGTTTCAGGACTGTACACATTTCGGAACAAAGCTCCAGTGGGAGGCAGACCTACTTCTTTGTGTTCTCCTCCATGTGAGTCATTTGGCTGGAGGGTCTTCTCTCGGACCTCTGAAACAACAACACTGTGATGGGAGGGATGAAAATGCGCTGCTAGTGTTTGACAATACCCATAGGTACGCTGACAAGGACATGCACAAAAAGGCACATTCTCTCATCCTCTACTTTAACTTTGCGATTCTGATATAACAATGGTGACTCAGAAGTGGTTTGCGTGAAGGAATACGGAAGAAAAGATGCTTGCTTTTCGGACAAACACAGGCTCACCAGTTTATCCCAGTCGGCCTGAATGAGTGGGGTTCTGTATCTGGGGTTTGGAACGGCGTCCAAATGTTTTGTCTTCTCTGTGTTCCACTGCAGCTCTGACCAGAAACACCGGGGACCCCTGGGCTGTACGGGGATTATACACAGAAACAAAGACCAAAGGAACCCCCACGCAGCAAGGACAAAATAAGTGAGGACAGCTGCATATGAGACGACACTAAATATGCAAAATAAGAGATTTATAAGGTAAATTTCAAGAATTTATATATAAAACTTAGTATCTCAGAAAACAAGCAGCAAAGCATTTAGAACATTTAATTTAGCTAATTTCTCACATGATAATAGAGACAGTTTCAGTTTTAACTTTTTGTGTAATAAATCTGGGAAAAAGTTGGGGGAAAAAATTGTCCTTACCTTTGCTTTAAAGTCAGGTTCAATATGCAGCTCAGTGGTACAAATCACACCAGGGACTTCTAACAAACACACTGGGACCTCCTGGAACACAAACACCAAGCAAACAGTGAGCGTGTGTGCTAATTAAGGCCCGGAGAAGAGAGCTCCGCAGCAGGTGTGTCCTCCTCTGCATTCACTCCGGTGCACACGGAAAGATGCTCATTTATTCTCCGTACTTTAATGCGTGCGCATGCATAAGCGTGCGGTACCTTCTTTGCAAAGATCGAGGAGTAGGGCAGAACTTTATCCAAGCCGAGACACTTCTCATAAGCTATTCTGTACAAAGAGGCTGTGCAGGGAAAGACGGAACAAAAGTCAGATACAGCACAAACAAAAGTTTGAACTGTTCATTAAATGTTTTTGTTTTTAAATAAGTATGCACACAGACATTTTGTCTAGACATGAACACAAAAGGTAAATGACGCACTATATAGACCAAAGATCTTACAACTGAAAGGACTCCAGTGGTTTAAAGCAGTTGTTAAAATATCAAGATAAATACAGATCATGAGAAATACCCAGAATTTTGAAATGTATATTAGCTATAGTGATAAAGACCAAAAATATTCTATGTATATCAGGTATCACTATTAAAATGTGTAGCAAGTAATGAGATAAATCCCCAGAATATTGAGTTATTAGGTTTAAGCAACATTAGCCTATTGCAGAGTAACATCTGTATGAACATATAGTTAGTTAAACAGTAATAAATGCAAACGTATTCAGCCAGGCGCTTTGTTTTCAGCTGTGATCATCTATTCACAGGGAGATGCTTTCTGTAGGGATAATAATGTGCTTGCACATAATGCAAGAAGCCCATACTGAGTCATACATATGTGCCGTGTGTCGGCTTGAACTTAACTATGTTTGCTCTGTTTTTCCCGAGCCTTCAACGTCTCTGAAAAAAAAAAAACTCATCCAATTTCTAACTGCACAGACCTGCATGGGACGCCTGGCACAAGTTTGCGAAAAGAATTTTAAAAGGCAAACACGGTTGATGAAAGAATTCGGGTTTGTGTAGACAAGATGTAAGCATTCAAGAGACCACAGACTAAAACAAAAACAAAAAAAAGCACCAAGCTCGCTAAAAGGGAGCATAGTGATGCTAGGGAGCTGCCACGTACCTAAAATGAACTCCTGGATTGGATCAACAGATTCCAAGGGGTTCACGTTGTCACACAGCCATTCAATTATCTAGAAGAAAGATAGAAACACACGGGGGGGGGGCGTATTTAAATGAGTAATTTCTGTATCTTCAACTAATCCTCCACACAGAAATATTCTTTCTTATTTGTGGAAATAATCACTTTTTTGCAGAGAACTGGCGTGCTTGCTAGACGACGCTAATGCCGACGGCTACAAGACAAGGTGGCACGTTAATGCCTTTTTTTTTATATCGCTGCACTTTCATATTAAACTTGTATATGTTACAGCATTTGTAGGAAAACATTTAAAGGTGCAATAATTGAAGAAGTTTTTAGTTTGGAGCATGGAGCCATTAGAAAATTGCCTTTTCCTTCACTTAAACGTCACATCAACAACATAAAACTGACCTCTTGCCTTTGCTAATATTGCAAAAAAAAGCAACACAGAAACCTTGTTTTCATCCACTGTTGATGCCAAATTCAGGTGATAGCGAAGCTTCATAAACTTTTTCACTTTTTTTTTACTTTTGAATACCATAATGGAGAAGTTTGGTTGCCTAAACTTCTTCATATAGTTAAACTTTGAATCATTTTTTGAGCACATTTTATGCAGAGCCAGTCTGTTTTCGAGGCTTTAAGCTTTGCTTCGTTTTGAAACTAATGAGCTGCAAATATTCATGGATCCTGAGTGAAGCATGCTTATAACCTTCCCCTGACTTTCTATTAAATTTATAATTTAACTGTTTTGTCAAATACTTTGAATAATAGGCAAATACTCTGAAAATTTATTACATTCTTATTAGTTTCAGATTCACTTTGTGTCAAAGGGTAATGTTCCAGCAATTTTGGCTTCCAATAAGGTTTTTACTTTAATTATTTATCTTCAGAGAGCTTCATCTGCATTACAGAAACACGAAACTATAATGATGCCCTTCAGGAAAGACCTTCCCCTTGTAAATCTCACAAACACAGCGCCTCAGACCTTCTTTGAACAAATATGTCTTTGCCACAAGTCAATATGAGTCCAGAAATTTTAAATGGAACAACCAAAGTGTGGAGTTGCGAGGGGAAACAAGAAGTTGGAGAGTTTAATTTGCATTCGCTTTAGGTTACAAACTTGCAGGAACCAAGAAAAATTGTTAACAAGCAATCACTTTATTAAAGGCTTTACTTTGCTGCTGCTGGCCTCGCAAACAGACAACAAAGAGGACAAGAGCTCTGTGTCCCATTTTCCTCTGCTATATGTGCACTAATGAAGCCGGAGGCTCATATAACCTTTAGAGAAATAATTTATTTCATCCATCTAGCAGCTGGAACATTTTCATTTTGGACCTAATACTAATAAAGTCTTCGTCAGACTCAGCACAAACCAAATATCCAGCCATTCTTTTCTGCCTTTGACTCTGCTTGGACTCTTGCCTGTTCATCTTCACACACACCCCACCCCCCACCCCACCCCCCTCTGTTGTTTTATTGCAGCTTCGGGTGGGTTTTTCTGTTTCTCTTGTCGTATTTTTACCGACTGCTGGCTCCCAACTCAAGGTTGACACCTACTGAGTTCAGGCAGAAGTGCAGAGTGCGACATTTTTCCCTCTATCCAGTAATTATTCCTAGGCGAACATTGATTTCCCTTTAGGAGAAAGTGTCTGACAGTAACCCCAGAGTGTGCACTGGGTTATATGGAGCTTACTGACAAGAATTTCCTGTTTTTTTTCCTTCTTCTTCTTCTTTATCCTGCCACCCCTCTGAGTTCTCCCTACCTCAGACAGAATGTATTGATCTTGTGCTTTTTCAACCCTGGTAACAATCAATGACTTTGTCTCTCTCGATTTTATGTTCTGGATAAAAAAAATAAATAAATTGTTTGGTATGAAAATGCATTCCTAAGTGCAAGTGGAAACGGACTTTAAAGGTCATTTCAATATTCTGTCTGCATCTGCACCTTCAGCTCCAGGTTTGGGTCATTTCCCATGTAAACCAGCAGGCAGTGGAGGGCAGCCAGGCGCTGCGGGTCGCTCTTACTGCTGGGACATCTTGGACAAAGGGGAAAACAACACATTTACCCTTTACAAAACACAGTGCGGGGAGATAAACAGGTGGATAACCAGCTTCAAGGTGCTTGAATGCGCTACAGTGCCATGAGCTTACACGATTGATTAACAATAAAAAGTTCAGACAAACGGCTGCATCTTTATCGAGTTTTTCCACCATTCTCACCTAGGACGTGCTTCTGATCTCAGTATCTGCAGCAGGTACGCAGGCCTGAGCCTAGCAGCGTGAATCCTTCCACCGAGCAGGTCCAACAGGCAACAACCAGACTGGTCCTCCATCTGCAGCACGGTGACGTTAGCTGGCTCACGCAGCAGGCCCACGTTCACCTCATCGCCTTAAGGTTAGTAGAACATACAGGGGGTCCTTTTAAACCGCGGCTGAACTTAGGAACACTTTCTGGTTTTGCTTCATGTTGACACAAACTTGTGAGTTACCGGAGAGGAAGAGGGAGTGGCAGAGCAGCTCCTGCTGCCTGGTGTTGATGCAGTGGAGGAAATGGTCCTGCAGATACACCAGGATGTAGTAACCTGCATGTTACAGCAGCACAGGTTCCACTCAGTTTGTGTGTGCTTCACGAGCCCCAGGTAGTTATTGTGGGAATGCTGAGTCAGCACTCAGCATTCACACTGTTTTCTGGTTTAGTTTCTTTTGCATGGTTTTATGTTTTTTTGCAATCAAACTACCTCCATCTACATTGTGCCATCTGAACCAAAACGTTCGGCTCGATCAGGAATTATGTGCTGTGACTATTTGTAACTTTTATATTTTCTGAGTTGTTACATTTTATTTACAAAGAAAGACAAATCCATTTCCCATGTTTTGATCATCTTAGCTTTTAGCTATGGTATGGTTACATTCAGCTATGAAATACTAGTTAGCTCATATTAACTTTTAGCTTTTTTAATTTATTGTTTAGCTACTGTTTTGCTAATTGGTTTGTTGATTTTGGGTTTTAGCTACGGTTCTGCTCATTTTAGTTACTGTTTTACTAATTGTAGCTTTTAGTTATGCTTTGCTGATTTTAGCTTTCAGCTTCGGTTTAGTTCATTTTCATTTTTAGCTGCTGTTTTGCTGATTTTTAGCTTGTAGCTTCTGTTTTTCTTTTTTTAACTTTAACACTTCTGTTAACAATTCATTCCACGTATTTCAGCAAAGCCCCTCAGCAGTCAGCATTAATTCTACATATATTTGAGAAATGTACGTACGGTACTCACACGTGTGATTGGAGATATGTGTGTGTGTGTGTGGGTGTGTGTAAATCACTTCTGTGTGCACTGACCTATAGGGATGAAGAGCGGGTGGAAATGTGAGGGTTTCTGTGACGTTTCGCTGCTCAGAGACACTCTGAACTTCTTGCTGCAATCTGGCAAGAAGTGAGAGAAACCAAAGTTTGTCAAAATGTGATCAAGATAAAAAAAAATGAAAAAAAAATAAGTTAGAAAAAAGCAGAAAAAAAACATGCACTTATGAAACTAGTGTTCCTTGAACAGCCAATTACATGACTGACTGCTTTTTAAGGCAGCGGCTGATAATAAAGATAACAGAAGCGCACCTTTGTGAACTAAAACCACGGAGTAGATCAGTTCCTGTTTGTCTTTCAGCGGCTGGCTGTAGCAAACACACATGCTTCCTAAAATTAAAGCAAAACATACAAACATTAGGACTCAAACAGCTGATTATAAATCATCAATATCAATAATAGATCTGTTTATAATGCACTGATGGATTACTTATTGTTAACTAACATTACTGACATTTGTATGGAAGGAAGTTTTTGTATTTAATTCTTAAAGTCAAAGATTCAATCAACAATTTAAATGTATAAATCAAATAGTAATTTATAGACTTTCATGTCACCCTATTTGAGTTGAATTTTTTTATTGTAATTCTTGATCCATTCCTCAATTCTTTATATTTTGCTTCCAAGGAGCCAGACTTGATTGTAATCTATATAAATGGTCATAATCAGTAGCTTTTATAGATTTATGAAGATCTGTTAAATGCTTTTTTTTTACTGGATATTAGAAATGTTTTTAATCCAATGTTTGTACCATACCATCTTCTGAAGAATGGAAATATCACGTAACTCAAGGGATGAGGCAGTGTGCTGCTACACATAAACTTATCTCTAACAACGTGATGCAGAATTTATATCAATTTCTTCAATTTAATTTAAAAAAAATGTTTGTACATGTAAAACTGATTCCCAAAGAGCTACTGAATTTAAACGTCTGGCTCGCCTAAAGCAAAATCTAAAGAAATAAGTGGCTTAAGATTTTGGCACATCGTGTACATTAAATCATAAATTACATTGTGTAAATGGAGAGTACAAAGAAATCCCCAAATCCCCAAAGAAGATTAAGAGAACCAAGCGAAACACAATAGTTGACTTGTTTTTTGTTCAGAATTATCCATTATTACATATTTATTTGTGGCAACCCTGGTGTGAAATCTTTATGCAGTGATTCTTCCAACTAAACATCTTTAACTGGTGATCAGTCCTGCAGATATGTTCAAAAAAACAACTACACAACATTATTAACTCTGATTTAGCTATCTACAGTAGTAGACTCAAATTACATTCAGCCATATGTTGGTAGAAGGACTAGACTTGAGGTTAGTGATTTTCAGATGTTTTCTCTCGTTTTTGTCAAATTTAACAACCTTTTCTGGTTCAAATATTACAAAACAATTGCACAATCTCTTCACAGATGTCCAAACTCTGTACTGGGGCTTTTATAATCTTTCTTAATCTAAAAAAAACAGCTTTTTTTCTGCTATTTTTGAGATTCACATACTTTTGCAACCTTGATTTGTAATATTGGAGCGCTATCCACAATAAATGATTGACTAAGTATTATATTGTGGTCTTGTTAGTTCCATAACTTTTTTGTTTTACGTTTTTAGAAAGCAAATTACAAAACGGAAGATTAAACCCGTGTGAATCATCAGGAAAATTTGAAATCACACCGACGATGATGACTTTCTGATCTTCCATGATCAAATTTACATTCTGCTCATTACGTGTTTGATTGCTTGTTTAAAAAAATAATTGTTAAATTGTTCATGCCAACTGAGACTCACCCTCTTCTTTAGCAGAGAAATTTAAAAAACAAAAACAAAGTCAATATAACTCCTTTTAAAGCGAGATAGAATAGGCGTGGGCAGATTAGATGTTGGTGTTACCGATTCGGTTTGTGAACACCTGCATCCTGACAGGTTCCTCCTTTGGTTTCTCAGCGATGTAGTGGTCAAAACCCAGATTTTCAAACCTGTCAGACAGAGACAAGCGAAGAAAAAACACAATTCAGGATTTTTGGCAAATAAATAGAGCACAAAGACATACAGAACAGTCATGGGAAAAATAAAGTCCACCTTTTTTTGTTAATTCTAAAACAGATTATTTATTCCTGGAGCACA
Source organism: Kryptolebias marmoratus (assembly GCF_001649575.2). NCBI lineage: Eukaryota > Metazoa > Chordata > Actinopteri > Cyprinodontiformes > Rivulidae > Kryptolebias > Kryptolebias marmoratus. The sequence continues at coordinate 14,147,252 of NC_051447.1, read as the reverse complement.
AGATGGACAGATGGATCGGTTTGTTATGGTCTACGTTCTACCTTCACCTGTGGTCATGAACTCTGGGTAGTGACTGAAGGAACAAAATGAGTTTTCTCCACAGAGTAGCTGGCCTCTCCTTTAGAGTTAAGTCAGACTCCTGGTTATCCGGGAGAGACTCGGAGTAGATCCGCTGCTCCTCCACATCCAGAGGAGCCGGTTGAGGTGGTTCGGGCCTCTGGTAAAGATGCCCCCCTGGACGCCTCCCTGGGGAGGTGTTCTGGGCACGTCCAACTGGGAGGAGAACCATGGGGAAGACCCAGGACACCCTGAAGAGACTGTCTCTCTGCTGGCCTGGGGACACCTTGGAATCCTCTGAGGAGCTGGAGGAGGTGGCTGTGGAGCAGCACGTCTGGGCCTCCCTGCTCAAGCTGCCAACATTTTGTGGGTCGAAAACTAAAAACTTTGGGAACCACTTCTATGAAATACTGAATCCTGAGGTGGACTTGGGTTCTGGTTGAATAAAATATGACATGGAGGGAGATGTTCTTCCGGCTGCTCCCTTCTTCAGGGGTCGCCACAGTGAGCAAACTCGTGCGAACAAATTGCCAATTGTTTTTTTTTTTTGTTTTGTTTTTGTTTCGTTTTTTTTTACGCCAGGTGCCCTTCCTGCCGCAACCTGGGCTCCAACCTGCAGCCTCAGGATTATAACACTGCGGCGCTGACCCCCGAGCTCCCGCAGCCCCCTCTTGAGGTTCAGTATAAATAAAATTCAGAACCTGGTAAAGACCAGCTCGTTTTTATCAGTTCCTGATGGGTAAAACCCTAGAACTGAAAGAACGTTGACCTTCTTTTTCCCATAACTGTACATTCAACAGATTACATTAAACAGAAAGTGTAACTTGGAGAATATGGATTGTTTTTGTTCCTCTGGTATTATTGATTCTCTTACTTGACGGCGTGGAAAGAGTTGGCAGGCAACGCTAAAACTAGCTCCAACTGTTTGGACAATAACACAAAGCAAAAAAAAAAACAAAAAACAAAGCACAACGTTAGAATAAAAAGAAACTCCGATGTGATTAACACCCAAATACTTGTAATAAGACATTAAGTTGACTTACCACAGTCTCACAGTTATGGTTTGGGTGGAACTGAACACATCGCAGCAGGAACTTGTCCTGCGGGAGACATTTCCCACACGCGGCGTTAACCCTGTTATTTACAGCCACATTAATATGAATGAACAGGAATGTCTGTGCTGCTGGGGTAATTGGGATGCAGCCACCTTGTGCGTGAGGTAGTAGAGTCTCTGCATGTGTCCGTCCCACTGGGCCCAGCAGAAATCCTCCACGATTCTCTCGGCTGTTTTGGACAAACGCTCAAGGTTGGCCATCACCTGGCTCGCGCAAACACATTTGGATTCAGCCTCGCGGACACACTGAATTTTTAATGCCGAGCTACTCGGGAGGATAACTCGCTCAGGATACAGAGGATGAGGCTGAAACCATCTTTACACTGAGGTTAGGAAAATCCCCTCCCAACTGTTTTACTTCGTAATTATTGGACATGTGCTTCTCTGAGATGCCCTAAAATAACTCACCACTCGGTAACCCTCCTGTTTGCACAGCAGCACGTGGTAAAGATCCACATCTGAAACACAAATCAGGTTAATTATGTAGACCTCCGCAACCTCAACAAGCAGAAAAGCATACAAACACAGTTAGGGGCCCGGCGTTGTTTGGAGTGCAAATCAGTCACAACTTTTGACGCCAGAATTTAAAACTAAAATCATCTTGTGAGATATTGTGAGAGCTGTTATGTGCTGTGGATGACTCTCAGCTACTACCACATCAAATTTTATCTCCATGGGTGTGAAACCGACTGAGTTAGAGCCATTTTTGTGTTGGCTAAGATTGATTAGCTGTGGTAGCCATCTTGAATTGGGTTGACTCCAAATGTTAAAGAGTTTTAGATGTATATTTAGTCATTACTTTCCGAAAGGTTTAATACAATCTGTCCAGTGGTTCAGGAGATATTTTGCTAACAGACAGCCAGTGTTGAATCTAAAAGTTACTGACAAATTTCTCAGCAAAGATCTTCTATAATATGTATAATATGGATTGTATGTTGTGATTGACTCTCAGCTACTACCACAACAAATTTTTGGCTAAATATCTGTACATTTGGCCAAGTTATAGCCAATTCTGTGTTTCCTAAAGACAGTTGGCTGTGGCGGCCATCTTAAATCAGGTTGACTCCAAATGTAAATGAGTTTTAGTCGTAAACCCAACAATTACTTTCTGAAAGTTTCATTAAAGTCCGACCAGTGGTCTAGGAATTATTTTGCTAACAGACAGACACAGTTGACTCCAACAGTTAATGGCAAAGTTTTTGAACAAGATCTTGTGTGATTTCTTAGCGCCCAGAGTATGTGTTGAGGATGACTCAAAGCTACTACCACACCAAATGTTAGCTCAATATCTGTCAAACTAGCTGAATTAAAGCCATTGTAGTGTTTGCTAAGGTTGCTCAGCTGTGAAGGTGAATGAGGTTGACTCCAAATTTTGAGCATTTGTAATCGCACACAGAAACATGAGCAAAAACACGATCGCCCTTTCGCCCATTAAAAACCTACATCCATCTTCAGTCAGCAGCAGCAAATGGCTCTCCAGCACTGATCTCCTGACAGTTTCTTGATGGAGAAACTAAAAGAAGAAGGAAAAAAAAAAGGAAAATACTCATAAAAGAGCTGCTTCTAACATCAAACAGAAGGAGCAAAAAGAATTAAATAAAAAAGCCAAAAGCAGCAATTATCTGGATCCAAGTGGACTGCAGATATTTAAATTCTGGGCGTTTGTTGATTTAAAAGGAAACACTTGGAAACGTAGCAGATAAATAAACTGCTGCTTTGTCTGGGAAAAAAAAAGCCCCAGATTTGGCCGAAGAGAGTGGCCTCCCGCTGAGCCTCTCAGCACACACTGAAACTCCGACATCAAACGGGCAAAAAGTCGGGATTTTTCTCTCTTTAAACAGAAACAACATCGAATTCTCCAAAGACGCGAGTCACGCTGCTGTTTCTGTGAGATCTGTCAAAAATGTTTGCAGTGTTCGATCAAAGGTTGAAATTAAACATGCAGACAGCTGATGTTGTGTGAAAAGTCCTTTTTAATTAGCGCTTAGAGAGATACAGATAAATGTAATAAACTCTGAGCCGAGCAACAAAACTCCACCTGCACTTTGACTCTGCAGTCCACCGCCTTGAGCACTTGGGTGTCGTTTATGGGATGGATCTCGATCAGGAGGGTCAGACACTTTGAGACTACACACACAGACGGGATGGAGAGAAGATCTTAGAAGGAAAGGTCAGATTTAAAACCATTTGGAGAGGCTGAGGAGCTCGGCTGTTACTTGGTTTCAGACGCTCCCGTCCTCTGGTGTTTTGTGCCAAGCTGACAGCTGAAAAGAGAAAGGCTTTTTAACGGCTTTTCGTGTACGCTAGAAAACGTTTAACGCTGTCGGAGATAGCGTTGTTCGTTTGCAGCTGTTGAAAGATCATAAAGTTCTACGCTCTGGGGGCCAAAGGTTCGGAGAACGACACAAACTTTGCTGCTTCTGTGTTTTTCTCAGACGTTTCTGTGGTTTACTGAGGTGTAATTATTTAGCAATGTAACCCTTCATACTTTGTGCTATTTTGGCTCTTTGTATATCCGAATATTCAGCTCATTCAGGAGACGGCTGCTGTGACTTTTGGGTTTTGTAGCTTTTATACTTTTCAAAATCTTTCACTTTCCCCATTGAAATACACCCACATTGGTTTCAACTCCTTCAGAAACATGGCTCTGTTTGAAATCTGCCTCGGCACACTTCTTTAGTTTTGTCTTTATTTTGTTACCTTTAGCTTTTTACAGTTGTTTAGCTACTTTCAGATGTAGCTAGCTTTTTGCCACTTTAGCTGTTGCTTAGCTATTTTAAGCTAATCTTGCTAGTTTTAGCTTTTCTCTACAGTTCAGCTATTTCTACATTGCTTTTGCTACTTTAGCTTTTAGCTGGCCTTTTGCTATTTTTGGCTTCTAGCTACTGTTTTGCTACTTTTAGCTTTAAAGCCAGCATTTAAGTAGCTTTTAGCTAGTGTTTTGCTTCTGTTGGCCCTTTTTCTTTTGCATTTTGCTTCTTTTTAGCTTTTAACTAGTATTTCTATCCTTTTACCTTATAGCTAGTGTTTTGCTACTTCTTGCTTTTAGTTAGTGTTTCTCTTCTTTTAGCTTTCAGCCAGTGTTTTAGCCTCCCACCAGCTCTCCAGCCTCTGCCTCGTCGACTCTCTGGCCCGTGTTAACGAGAGGATCGCTGAAATGACGTCAGCAGCTCCTTTCGTGGCTGAAATGCAGTGGAAATGGGGCTTTTGGGGGCTATGTTCTAAGAACGACTTTGCAGTTAATTGCCGTTCATGTGATCACTATTCATATCATTCTGAAGTAAATGCAAAATTCTATTTAAAAAAAAAACAGAAGCAGCAAACTTTATGACAATTATATCTGTGCCATCCCATTGAAGTGTTTAAAAGCCCTTTCTGGGCTTTTAAACTTGACTCGAGGTCAACAACCAAGTTTTGTAAACAACATTTCCCGCGGACGGGTCTTTCCTTTCACCTAACAGCGTCTCCTCCTTGTTCAGGGAGCAGCTGCTGACACACACCTCCTTGTCGAATGTGTAGAGGAGCTGTAGGTTGGAAAGCACACAGGGGGGAGGGAGTGGAGATGAAGCCAAACACAAACCTGCAGACCTGAAGGGGCATAATGAACACACATGATACCTTGTTCTGTTTGGTATTGGAGTCATATTTCCCAATCCTGGTGGTGCCCGTTGATCCCTGTTAGAAATGAACAAAGAAGTCAGAATCAGTCAGACTGCCGTGGCAGGTAATCCTAATTTATTTGAAGGAAATACTCCCATTTCCCCCCGTCGATATGTGTACGTTTGACCTCTTTATTACTCCAACTACACCTTCCTCACTTCAAACTGCCACATTTTTCAGTTCAGAAGGTTTGAAAATGAAAGCTCTCCTCTGAAAACTAAAGAAAAAAAAACAACTCTGAAAAAGAAGCTTTTTTTTCCAGTCCTGCGCACTCTTTAACCTCTTGAGGCTCAATCATTAAACATTTATGTTGAGTCAAAGATCCTCGTTCCACGCTCAGATTTTACTTTTTCTTTTTTTTTTTTTACCCTAGTAAGGATTCTAAAATGTGTCGAGCTGATTCATGACCAAATTAAAAGAAATATTTCATCTGGTGGTGCCGTTGTGAAGATGGATTAGAAAACAGCATCAGCCACTGTTCGATAAACTAGGAAAGCAGGTTGCAGCTTTGAAATCTTGCTCACGTGACGTTCAAGAAGTTCGACAATAGTTTTTATTACACGGGTTAAATGACAAACATGATGGTTATTACATGCTTAGCATTCGTTAGAGGAATGCAAATCGCCTGCCACCATTCAGAGTTTTAATCTTGAAAAATGATGGAGTTTTAGCCTTTTTGGGCCAAATCTTAAAAATAATATTCGGCCAATACATCACTGCCCATCTTTTGACTTTCTGCAGCAGGTGAGATGAAGTGATATCCTTATCTAGATGCATTCAATACCCTTATTTATGCATATATCAAGATAAAATACTAAAAGTAACAAGACAAAGCACTTGGTGTAGCAAAGAAAATATGTGAAACTCCTGCAGGATGTTTACCAGTTTGACAGAATTATTGTAAATTAGAATAATTATGTCCACTAAAGCTTAAATGTCCACTACTTAACGATGACATTACCTTCCAAGAGTAAAGGATGCTCCCATCGCTTTCAGTGTTCAGGATACGAGTGTCCACGTCTTCAGAGTATTCTGGAGGCAAAACATGATGAATATAAACCTCCAAACGGGTTTAACATTGGATCATAAACACAAAAACACTATGCTAAATTTGTCTCTTTCCACTGTTTAATACCTTATTACATGCTAACATGAGCCCAGAAGTCTGTAATAATACTTTAAAACTATTCTGAAATAATAGATGCAGGTCACACTACTTTTTATGTTACTTTTTTCAGATTTATCTGACTATTTAACAAGTCTACCCGGGTGTAAAGTGGTGAAACAGCGCCATCTGCTGGTCAATTTGTGCGCTGGAGAATTTAAATCACGGAAATTCTGATTTCTCTGAAGTTAGAAGTGTCTCACGGTGCCGGATAAACTTTGTTTCTCAGCGACAACTGAGTGGCCTCGCCAAAAATACAAAAAATGATTATAAAACTTCTCTTTCCCGTGTTTCGTTTCGCTTCGCCGTCTTCTTAAACGTAAAAAATGACACCTGAACGTCTCACCTTTCACCCTGCAGACCGACGCCTCTTTCCTGAGGATATCCAACACCACATCATTTTGCAAGTCAAACGTTTGCTTCAGTTTCAGCATGGCTTTTAAAAATAAAAAATAAAATCCCTTTGTTGTGTTGCAGACTGTTGTGTTGCATTAAAGCCTCGCAGAACCTCACGTCTGGCTCCCGTTCGGCTTTGACACCATCATGTGACCGAAACGGGTTCTTTATGCTGACTTTAAGGAAACAAAAACACTAAAAAAAAAACTGCAGTCACTTCCTCTTTTGAAACTTATTTTTTAACCCCGTCCGGAAGTGTCACGCTGCTCCTGCGTCAACACCTCCCTCCTCCGGGATCACAGGGCCAGGGCGGATCGCTGCCATTGGCCGGAAAAGGCGTCCGTCCAGCGGGGTGGAATCTCTCACCGCCCCGGCTGGATGGGGGAACTTCACAGCTGTGTGTCACATCTGGAACCACTCAGTATCTGATCCTCACAAATCATAGATCTGTTTGTAAAACTGGGGGTGTGAGTGTCTTTTTAAGGGATAGTCACCTTTTTTTACACAGTTATTTGGTAACTACACATTAGTATGCAGCAATTTTAAACACATTATTCAAAGTTAACTTGTTTATTCTGAATTGTACATAAAAGAATAACAAAGCAGTAAGGCAAAATGACTCGGTTTTTTTTTGTTTTATTAATAAAAAATCATCTTTTTTCCCGTTATGATTGTGACACTTTTTTGATCTCTTGCTCATCACAAGCTGAATCAGCAGCCTTTGCCTCCAAAGCAGGTGCGTCCCATCCCATCTGAGGGCCCACATGTTCACAACAAGATCTGAGTCAGCTGAGGGAAGGACCGTGTCATCGTTCAGTCATCTCTGAGGCCCTCGCTGATAAGGTTTTCAGATGTGCGTGTTGGAAAATGAAGTCCGGCAGACATTGTCCTTTAATGTCAAGAAGCTGACAGCAGATTTAGCTCATCTTCATGCCAAGGCCAGCCCATACTATAGCCCTTCCTCCTTCGTGCCTGGCATAAAATGTCGATTCTCCCCATGCTCCCGTGCAACTGCATCTTCAACAGCTACTCTGTCCATAAAACCTGACAAATTTGTCATAAGGTTGTTCTAGATCCAGTCTCAAAGCTTGAGTTTGTTCATTTCATTTGGTAGCTTCTGGATTATGGTAGCAATTAATTACTTGTTGGCAGCTTTAGCTTTACTTTTCTGTGGATAAGCTTCCAAATTTTTAACTAATTATGGCTTGAACTTGTATGTCTGTTTACCTCTGAATTTCAAGTGCATAAATGCAAAACGTTTTGAAGGCCAACACTGCCCCCGTGTGGCGTTTTTATAAAACTGCGCACAGAATATTCTCGTTTGAAATTAATCAATGAAATGTAGATTCTTGAGAAAATTATTAATAGAGCTGTTTTAAGACTGTGTTACCGACAAAAACTGTCAAAAAAGAAGCGTAATTGGTTCCTTTGTCTTTGGTATCATCTACAAACAAATCTACATATCAAAGTTAACACCGTTGTTATTGCTTAGTGGTTTTTAGTTTGTCTGTGGGTAATATTTGGGATCATCACTTTTAGTAGTTTTTGTTGTAGTCCAACCTTATCCGGTTTGATTAGCTTTATTTCCTGCCTAATGTTGAATCTGTTCTTGTTTAATTTACATTTGCGACAGCTGATACCCTGTACCTGTAGTTTGCCTGACAAGTCTTCGTTTTTTTTATATATATATATTTTTGCCAGTTTGTCTTATTTTATTTGTTCCTAAAACTTGGGTTTTGTGGACTGCCTGTTACCAAGACATCATTTGTTAGAATAGATACTAATAATGGGATTTTTCCAACTCTAATAGCTGTACACTTGCCCTCTCTCACCCTGGAGTGCAGCGTGTTCCTCAAAGAAATTGAAGAAGCAAGAAAAGGCCTAAAAATACAATTAACTTCTCATGAACAGTGTATGGAAGGCATGTACCTAGTTGGAAAAAAAATCTGCAAAAGCTTGCCACTGAACCTGAATGACACATTTGTTTGCTAAGATTTGGGTTAAGAATAACTTAACTAGTGGTAAAACATGCAGCTTTTATGCCTGTCAAACTTTATTTATCTTCGGATTTTGGTGTTGATGCAGCTTAAGAAATAGGATCATGCTGCTAGTAGAGTTTTAAAAAAACAATGCAATATTGTTTTCCTGCTCAGTCATGTCATTCACAGCACAAGTCTGTGAGTTTAGGTGTTGCTTATGTTTGGACCATAAGTAAATATTAGGTGGCTTAACAAGCAAAACACCTGATACTTTTGTAAATAATCAATTACAAGGCCTAAAAGAATTACTAATAAATAACTGAATGACCTTCAGAAAGGTTGACAAACCCACTGCTCAAGGTCATTATAAAAGATCACAACAAAGTCTGACTCCTTAAAATAATATACATTGGGTAGCTAAAGACCTTTGCGCAATATTTTTATTAGATGAGGCCATGTGTTGTTTAGATATAATGTTAGACACACATTTGAGACCTGTTTTTAGAGGTAAAGAAATAACAATTTCAAGGAGAGTAAAGAAAATGCTCTTTGAAGTATTCCGGTGTCAGTGAATCATGAATCATCTTCGTGTGTATACGCGATCTTTACCTAAAGCCGAGGGCTGACCGAGAGCTTCCGAATATCGCCGAAACCCCGCCTCTTTCCCCGCCCGATTCCGTCCGCTCTGCTTGTCCTTCCCCTCACTATTAGGCTGGAGCTTCGGGGCTGCGGGGCGCGCAACACAACGCACTGACCAGCTGCGACTCACTCACGACCGCGAGGGGGAAAGATGGAGCACAGAGACATGGACTTCAACATACTGCTGGCGACCGATTCGTACAAGGTACCGCGATGGAGCTCGGCCGGGGAGGGGAGGCTCGGGGTGAAGCGGGAACGAAAATTGATAAAGTCAAGGTGGTTTCATCATCACTCCCAAGGCCACCGCACTGGTTGACTGTGCTCTGTGTGGCCGGTAATATCCGTGGGTTCACCGCAGGCCGAGTGGACTGGAGGAGGAGGAGGAGAAGGGTACAAGAAAGACGGGGTACCATATTCACATAAAGCATCTTCTCTGTGAGGAAGCGGGCTCTCACCGGAGATAACCGCTGGCATTAATGGAGCCAGGCAGTCCTCCACCGGGTTTCATGGTCACGGTTTAGCTAGCCGCGTTAGCCGGCTAGCTTAAAACGAGCGCAGGGGAGGAGGGGGAACAGAGGGGATTGATATATTTTAAAAAAGCTAATATTAGCCATTAGCTAGCAAGTGGTGTGTGGATAACCTGGTGAGCTACAATGTGGGCAAAGTCTCAGTTTCTCTATCTGAGTGAAACATCAGCCTGCCAGCGCGACTTTCGAGAAAACAAAACTGAAAGTTAGAAGTTAAAGCGAGACTCTTCTGTTTTACAGCCAGGAGTGTAAAGTCATGCGTTGCTATGTGTACATACTCAGAAAAAAAATAATTAATGTGTGGGCTGGAGCCGATAACGACCGGTTAATTGGAGTGTAAACGAAGAGCAAACGCAATTACGTGCAGTTTATTGCTCGCAATAAGTGGGTTGCCATGTACAGCAGTGATACTGATGTTTGGACAGACAGATTAAAAAAAAAAGACTAAATACAAAGGAGAAATTTTGTCTGACTACTATAAAACAGTGTTACATCCTGATGAATAAACTGACCTCATAAAAGTAGTCTAAAAAAACAGATTATTACAATTACTATATTAGTTTGACCTTATCCAAACAAAACATAATGCTGGGTGCTTTCCTAATATTAAAAATGCAGTTAAAGGTTGGGACTATTAAATAAAACACAAAAATGTTGTCCTGAGCTGCACGAAATGGTGCCGTTTGAAAGAGTTTGCTCCCGTAGTTTTCCAGATATATTAATATTCAGTTCTAAAATGCGGGCACGCGCTCAATGTACACACAGCACTTGGCTGAATTTGTTGAAAAACCATGTGGAAGCTCGAGTCACGAATTGACTTTTGTTTTGTAGACGTCGCGATGGTTGACCTGTTTTCATTCACCTCGTTTCCAAAGGTAAACAGCGTAGTAAAAGGCCTCTGGCCACTTACTTTGCTTCTGATATTTGATATAAGGACACATTAATCGCTGTCAGTCATTTATCTTGCTTCATGGTTTTACTTTTGACCTGTCTTCATGACTTTCCAGTGAGTGCCTTTTGATAATTAATTCTTTTGATTCAATTTAAAGGTTAAATAGCCATTAAATCAGCAGTATTTGTTTGTTTAAGTAACACCTCAGCTGCAAATCTGATTTTCAGCTCTTATCAGCTACAAACTAGTTTGTCTGCCATCTTAAACGGTTATCATTTGTTTCCATGGGAAGGATTTATGTTTGACGAGTAATTTATTTATTTTTTATTACAGAATTGCTTTTGTTTCAAACTTCACAAGTTATACTTTTATCTCTGTTCATGGGCCCTAATTGTATGTTGTTCTTTTTTTTTTTTTTAACAAGTTTTGTATTTGTGACCAGCACAGTTAGTTTCATCGCTTTTGGAAAGACGACTTCTGCTTTCCTGTTCACATTTTCCTCAAGTACATATGTGGTATTATAAGTTAGACAGTTCATTAGAAATTTATAGATATAGAATAAGATGCACAAATGATTGTTTTCCTAATCTTTTACACTACATTTTCTTTCAAGATATTGCAGATGAGCTCATAATGTTATTTTCTTACCGTATATTATTTTATACGGTGTCATAATTAGAAACTATGTAGTGTAAGACCTTATATAAATTCAACAGCATTTGGATGAACTGTGGGCTTAACATCAACAAGCTGTAAATGACAAGCACCATTTTATAATCCATAAAGATTTATCTTATTTACATAAATCAAATAAAACTAAACTATAAGTATCTCAGTTTAACTATAATAGATAATTCTTATACTGTGGAAATTCCCATGATACAGTTCACTTTCAGTTTCGCCTTTAGTCATCAAACAATCCATACTTCTTTAATGGTAAATGGATTACCTTACAGTTTCATTTCTTCCAAAAAGCCCAAAAATGTGATTACTCCCCAGGATTTCTTTAGTTGCTAATTGCTTTTGTATTACATATCTGCTGTGGTACATTTGATAGTTGGTATGAATTGGCTTTTCTCATCAGTGAGATGTTATTTCTTTCTAAATTGGTCAAAGCACAATAAGGAAACCGTTTAGATTTCTTGTTTTTTTTTTTTTTTTTGTCAAGAAAGTTGCATCTGTGTTCCCAGGTTGGCTAAAGTAATGTCATGTAAAACAGGTCCCCAACCTTTTCAGCTCCACAGACTGATTCATTATCAGACAATATTTTCATGAACCAGCCTTTAAACGTGTAGCGGGTAAATACAACAAAATAAAATGGTACATGCGGCATGAAAACAGGGTTATTTTTTAAAAACATAATAAACGTAAATCCAACGTGTACTCGCAGCTTTGTTAGCTGCGTCCTGGTGTTGTGTTACCAACGTGAATAACACCCTCTCCTCCCCCTGATGTTCTCTGGTCAATATGGCGATGTTTAAACATGCCCTTCAAAATAAGATGCACCACAAATATAAAGTGCACAAAGAATCCAACTCACCATAACGCTGAGTCAGTGGGAGCCCTGAGCCTGTTTTTCAGTAACGAGACGGTCCCATCTAGGGCTTCCAGAGACATGTTTTTTTACTCGTTTTGCTGCTTGTGGGTTTGTTTTTAGCTGTAACGTATCACGTGACATAGATAAGAGAGTGAGTCATAGACGGATGTAGTGGAGAGAATCCGGTCAGTTTTTCAAAATAAATGTTGTTCAGATTCCGAAAATAAAAAAAAAGAAAATACTGTAAGTTAATTATTCTTTTTCTGCGTCCCGGTACCAAATCACCTACAGAATGGTACTGGTCCGTGGCCCGGGGGTTGGGGACCTCTGCTGTAAAACATTTTGCTGAGTCATACCAAAGGTAAACCAAACAGGAAGTATTTTCGGATCAGGTAGGATCAGTTTTGAGCCCTTGCACAACAGAATGGGTGTATCCATTCATAAATCCAGCGTTGTGTTTCAATGGAAGCAGCTTACGTTTGCATAGCTTCTGTGCGCAGGACTGTGCATCAACCTGTGGACAGGATAGGGAAGTCTTGCCGATCTAACTTGTCGTGCATTCAAAGATAAAAAGTGCAAAGCACTTTCGTTCAAACGCCCGAAGGTCGGCCTCAAGGCGAGGTTTTGCATGTCGCAGCATCAGGTTTGGCATGTCACAGGTGGAGGTTTCAATGTTTACCCAATTTTTTATTTTTTTATTTTTTATCAAGTAGCATCACAAGGTTGGTTTTTTTTGTACTTGTGACTAAATTTACACAGTAGTGTTCTGTCTCGTAAATCCAATCAATTACATGAGCAAGTAGTTAAAATGGGTGGGCAGGATTACTCATGGTTGGGATATTATTTCTCCATCCTACCATCCCTTTACACAGATACTTTGTAAAACACATTTCCTGCCATGTTAATGGCATCATTAGCCCCAAAAAAGGGGGAGATTTCTATAAACACAAAGGTTAATTCTTAAGAAGGCATGGTAAGTAATGCCACAAATAACCTGCACAGAATCTCTTTTATCGGCATCCTGAGTTGTTATACATTTTGGTGTAATGTGCTGGCCCGATCTGGGTATTTCAGCATTTTGGAACACTTTCTGGCCTTTTGATTATTTCAAACAAATGAAAGAAAAAAAAAATCTATTTAAAATAATACCCAAAGTAATGTAATCGAGGTCTAAATGTTCTGTCTGCAGTGGCTGTTGGCTACAACGTAATGCAATTGATTACCTTAATGACTGCGTTACAGTAGCTGGAGGAAACGGATGTATTTAAATTGGTAAAATGACTTGTGCATTTGGATAAATAATCTCAGTGCTTCTGTAAGTGATGGGTGGGCTTTAGACAGGAATTAGATAACACATCTTAATATCCTTTCAGTCTTATTCAGATTGTTATAATTAGAGGTTATAACGGTGTGTTTTATTCCTTGTGTCTTCTATCCCATCATTTAATCAGAATGTAACTCTTCAGGCATCTGCAGGGCATGCCTACTTGCTTATCTTCGAGAAACGAATGAACAAAATAGGTTTTCCCAAAATATACTCAATAATAAATACATTTCTTTCAAAGAACCAAACCATAATGGAGGCTTGCATGTTAATGATCAGCCGACTGAGAATCCTAAAAAGGGGGACTGTAAGCTTGGGCTGTGGCCTTTCATACAGTTCACTATGATTTACCACTATAAATTATTACACAATGAATAAAAAAGTCATATTGTGGCGAAATATGACATCACAATGCAATTACGTTCCCTAGTTTGCACAACGGCACGTCAAAAGCAGGTCCAGGTCATTTACATGCTAACATGTGCAGCACGCTCATTGATATTCAGTTCAAACACAGAAAGGTTGGGCCAGGGTGTAGTTTCTATGGGAATTAAAACAAAGGAAAACACATGTTAATGGCAGCCATAATTGCCTGAACAAACATGGAGAGTGAAGACAGCAGCAGCAGAGAGAAAATGTGGTCATTTTGTCCTCCAACAGTCTAAACCTATAGCAGCAGAACTAAGGGAGAACTCAGGAAACCCAAACCAACCCTAACTATAGGACTGATCCAAAAGGGAAGTCTTAAGCCTCGTATTAAAAGTTAGACAGGGCGTCAGTCTCACAAACAGGAAGTGGAGGAGCCTGAGAACTGAAAGCTCTGCCTCCTGTTCTACTTTAGGAACCACAAGTAAACCTGCGGTCTGAGAGGGACGTGCTCTGTTAGGAAAATATGGAACAATAAGATCTTTAATATAAGATGGACTACATTATCCATCTGTCTTTGTGTCTATCTAATTATCTAATGAATCATTGTTATTTCAAACTTCCTTAAGACATTGGAATATAATGTCGAGGTTATATTACCCACCCGAACTCAAAGCTCTCCACTTTCACTTCTCTTTTAGCTGTACTCTTTAAAATATGACTCTGCTGTGAACGTCACAGGATCAAAGCTCATTTTTTAAAATACACAAAAGCGCTGATTAAATTTTTTTGTGCAGGATCAGGGTCAATTAAACAACCTTATGATATGAGAAGAAGGTGAAGATCATTTTTCTGTTTGAGGTGGTTTCATGAGCCATCTCAGTCTCATTTGACTGATATTCAAAATATAAATGGATTATTAGAGTCCAAGTGGGCTGATAAAAAACCGCTGACCTGTCATCCTTCTATAAATAAATCTGTCATATGGACCTTATGTATGATATGTGATCTGATATGTTCTCTGGTAAGCCTCTTCTTATCTTTGACAATAAGCTGATAAGGTTCTTGCATAACGGGGGAGGAGATGGGGCCGGTGGCAAACAACAGCAGGTTCCTGGGCTTAACTTTTAAAATGATGTGTATGCGTAAACATCGGCATGCGCGGCAGAGAATATGATCACGCGCGGTTGAGCGCCGCAGCTCTATTTTGAGTCCTCGAAAGCCCGGTGGAAAGGACACAGTCGGGTCAGAGAAACTGAGTAGTTCATTGACATTTATCTCCTCGTGGCCATACGAACCAGCTGAGGTGTGTGGTTTTTATACCTACCTGTCAAATGCAAAATTTCCTCTTTTTTTTTTTTTTTTTGCTGAGATTGCAAACTCATATCCTTAAGAGTGATATCCTTAAGATTTCCTCTTCTGCCTGCTGTTAATTGAAGGTTAAAAGGCAAACTAACAAGCAACAATTGATTAGTGCAGGGTTTTTTTTCCCCCCCTCCAGCCTACAAGTCCAGTGACACAGCATTAGTGAATTATGTGCTGCTGTGATGAAGGTTAAATCCTCAAATGCCCCAGTGTGCTCTGAGGAATTTTCTGAACTCATTTGGGATTTAATTAACGGCCAGATGGCTACAAGTCAGACTGCATCTCCCCTTGTTTTCCGAGAACATTTTCTCTCTGCAGTTTATTCTTAAAGCATGCCTGGACACGTTGCAAACTGTTGACTCTGGCCACGCACTTCAGATTTGTAGCAATGTTTATTTCTTGAGTGGTTTTGCAATAGATTAGAAGACGACACGAACAGCACGCAGACAAAACTCAGACGTACAGTTTTGAACAGCAGAGGAGTAGAATAACAAAGAACGTGTCTTTGCGGTTGAAAGTCTCAGGAATCTCACCCTGATTGTGACCTTTTTTATTAAGGATTTACAGAATTGTCGAGGATGTGAATAAACACAAGTCTAATCTTCAAACGTTCCTGCAAGATGTTTCATCATTTCCTCACAGAATTAGATTGCAAACCTTTCAGAACATAATGCAATCGAATCTAAGCTCAGTTTATGTTTAGCTTTTACCTAGAATTCAATGATGTTTTCTCTTTCTCTCTCTTTTTTGAAACACTATTCAGTTGGTTAAAATCTGCGACTGCTCTGCTTTGTCTCGGCAGGTTACACATTACAAACAGTACCCGCCCAACACGAGTAAAATGTACTCCTACTTCGAGTGCCGTGAGACGAAGACGGATCCCACCAAAAGCAGAAAAGTCAAATACGACCAAACCGTCTTTTACGGCCTACAGTACATCCTCCACAAATACTTAAAAGGTGAGTTTGCAGCAGGGGTGCTAACGGTACATGTATGGCACAGGGAGCTAGACTGCGCATTTTTTCTGACTGCAGAGGAAGATGCTATTTAAACACTAAATGAAACAAAGCAGGAGTGGTTGGTTCAGATAACA
Organism: Kryptolebias marmoratus; assembly: GCF_001649575.2. NCBI lineage: Eukaryota > Metazoa > Chordata > Actinopteri > Cyprinodontiformes > Rivulidae > Kryptolebias > Kryptolebias marmoratus. The sequence goes on along the minus strand of NC_051447.1, from coordinate 14,131,138 downwards.
CGCAGAAGCTTTACGACCTGCCTGTTCGATTCAAATCAACCGTGTGAAAAAAATCTGAGGTCCAAGTTCTCACCGAGCTAAAAGGGGACATTGGGTTACCTTAAATGGTATTTTGTAGTGATATTTAAGTTTTCCTGCCTCGTCGTCAGCCTCAAAAAGCACCGCTTCTGTTTTTGTTTCATGAAATAAATACTGTTGAGTCTTTATTTTACTCAAAATTTATGCTCCATATTAAAAGATTTCTAGTTATAACATAACAAAGAAAAATGAAGCTAAATTTTCCAGAGGCCTTTCTGATAATTAAGATCCAAATTTATTTACAACTCATTTTTTAGAAGTGCATTCACAGGGCAGGTGTTTTCTGTTTGGGCCCGCAGCCAGCGTTGTTTCATTCACTCCCAGAACGAGAAGGTCCAAATGTGCTTTACACTAATTGTGTAACATAAAACAGAATAATAAAGGGCCGTGATCAACAACAGTCAAAATGTAAGCCATATAAAATGTCCTGCTTTAATTAACTCAAGTTCGATGGTCACAAGAGTTAGCGGGATCCTGGGAGATCAAGAGAGACAGGAGTGGAAACAAAGCGTCTGCCTCCTGTCTCTCCTAAGAGGATTTCATGGTGCGGTAGCAGAGGTGCAGGGGAGAGTGTCGGAGACAACAGAGGGACAGGAGACAAAAGGACAGCTGCTGTTTCACTGTTCTGGGGAGGAAGACCAGTCGACCCTGGGTAGCGTCTGTTCTCGCTCAAAGAGCATCATTAACCCTCGTACCTGAAGAACCAAGCGTGTGGGTTGTACTTTACTACAAAAAGGGAGGGGTCGGGTTGTAAAAGAAAACTGGAGTCACATTTGTTAAAGAGTTTACACTGTTGACTAATTTGATCCTGATATTGGAAGTAGTTTGAACATTTTGATGCAAGTTAAAGTTTTACTGTGGAATCCGATTGCATGGAAGTTGAAAAAAAGGTGAAATAAAGTCAGATCTTTGCTCTTAGGTGTTTAAAATACTGCAGTATCTTCATGCTTTCTTTGTTGTGTTTGTGAGCTTTCATGGTGTTAAAAGCTGGTCGAACTTTCAATGAGACGAGGAGGTTGTTGGCCCGTATGTGTGTGTTCATATGTGTGTGTATTTGAGGACAAAACTGCTTTGCCAGCACAGGACGTCTGTGATGTAATTACAGTGGGACACAATAGATTAGCACTCCAGTGACTTCTGCTGCTTTCGCCTCCTCCCTGTATTCATCCTCCTATTTGTTTGGTTTTCTTTCCAGGAAAAGTAGTGACTCCAGAGAAGATTCAGGAGGCAAAGGAGGTATACAGAGAACACTTCCAGGATGATGTTTTCAACGAGAAAGGCTGGAATTACATATTGGAGGTAAGAAAGGCTGTTTTTCCTTGTGATATTTTGATTTAAGAGATTTTTTTATGCATAGTTTTGCTTAGAATGACATGGGCTTTTTATTGTCTGCTGCTGAAAGTGAAGGAGGTCAATATTTATGCTTATGTCTCTCTGTTAGCAAAATATCTCATGACCCTCAGGACAAACATTAATGGAACTTGCAGAAAGTTTTTTACAACTGAAAAACCTTTCGGTACAATCCCAATCAAGATGGCTGCCATAGCCAACTGACTTTAAACACAAAAATGGCTGAAACTCTGTCACTTCTACAGCTATTAACCCAAATCATTGACGTGGTAGTAGTCGAGATTCACCCCAATCACATATTCTGAGCTCTAATAGATTGTGCATCTAAAAGCTCATGAACCACTGGGTGGATTTTAATGAAACTTGCAGGAAATAATCATTAGATGTTCATCGACAACTGATTATTTTTTTGAGCCAGTCCAATTGAAGATGCCCGTTTCAGCCGAGTGGCCTGAGAAAACACAAAAATGGCTACAATTGAATTTTCAGTTGAACAAAAATCTGATGTGGTAGTAGCTGACAGTCATTCACAACACATACTCTGAGTGTGCCATGTCACAGTATTGCATGAGTGGGCTTTACTGAGGTTTAATCAGTTAAAGTGTTAAGTTCAGACAAAAAAATGATCATTAGTCTATATGCATTTGTTTGCTCTTTATTTCTGCAAAAATTATGCAAAAACGGCACAAATCTGCTGCTGTTTTCTTTGATTTCACAGCTTACATAATAGTTTATACAAAGTTTAAATCTATATATTCAGACCACATAAAGTGTTTCTGATAATGAAAGACTTTGATTTTTGATTACAAAAATGTTTTTGTACTGATTTTGTCCTTTTTTTTAGATGAAATGTAAACTTTCAGCACCAGTCATTTTTCTTTCATCCTATTCCTTTTTCTTCATCAGCTTTCAATTTAACAATCTTTATTTATGAAACATTTTTTTCATCTAACAATGATCTTAGAAGCACACACAGTGCATCTCCAGTAAGGAGGAATCTGAATGCCAAACAGAGTATTTCTGTCACTCCTGGTTGAAATAAATAGAAAGCATGACCTTATTGATTCTTTTCATTGCTGTTAGTTTGAAACATGTTTGAAGCTTTTGTCAGGTCATTAAAATAGATCTTGTGTCCAAATCCTGGACAAAAGAAGCTGAGATAGAACAAATCAGAGTGTATAAAATGATGTGGCGTTTGCAGAAATACCACGGCCACCTGCCCATTGAAATCAAGGCCGTGCCAGAAGGAAGCGTCATTCCTCGAGGCAACGTTTTATTCACGGTGGAGAACACGGACCCTGAGTGCTACTGGCTCACCAACTGGGTGGAGGTGAGTTTGTTTTGTTTATCTGGGCTTAGAAGAGGTTGCAGAATAAGTCCTGATAAGACACTAGTGCAGTGTTTCATCTCTGGATTTCCTCCTTATCAGCTCAGGAGTAGATTGATAAAAAAGGTGCTTTAAATTTCTCACCTTTAAATGGCTGTTCCACTTTCTTCTCTGCTCATCATATTAATTCTACAACTTCATTATTCAGTACTTCAATACAAATTAATCTTAATTTGATTATCCATTAAGGACATAATATTGTAGCTGCATTTATTCCCTGTTGTATTACAGTGGAAAGCAGGAGTCTTAAAGTACTTGGCTTGGCAGCGTTCCTTATACTAAATCTCATCTCCACTTAAATCTGACAGAATTACAGTGTAGTTAGAGTTTATTACTGATGCAGATCTCAGAGATGCTCTTTAACTGTCAAACGTCACTCCATACTATCTGCTGTTCTCTGGTTTCACCATATCTGAGCTGCTGTGTGAACTATAAAACTAACATTACAGTCACTTTTTATTCTCTCATATTGAAATTTGAAGATCTTGTGAACTTCCAAACCCCTGCAAATTTTGTTTAGAGCAAAATATAATCAACTGCATGTTTTCATTTAAAGAAAAAGGCCATAACGAAAAAGTTATTGTGTAAGTGGAGTAAAACTATAGAACAGTTTAAACATGGAGGCAAAGCAATGTCCAGACATAAAGCAGTTTAAGAAGAGCTATAAGAACATGATATTTATGAGATATAAACCTCAAGAAATAATTGTTTCATAAATTACTATATTCATACTAATTAATCTTCCCAATCTCAACTATATAAATATGTATATTTATGTATGTGTGTGTGTGTGTATATATAGATATAATTATGCACCATGAAGTAATTACAATAGTTATAACTTCTGTTTTATTTAGTGAATATGTTCTATATATTATTGTTTATATTTTAAACAAGCAAGATTATAAATAGATAATTGATGGAGAGATTAAACAAGTATATACTTCTTCCCAACTCTTTTCATTCTGTAAACTAACAAATAGATATTGTGTGCAATTCTTTTAAATTTTGAATAAGTATCTTTTTTGTTTTTCTTTCCCATCCTTGTCTGCTATTGCTTGTTTTCATTTATGACAATTTCATACTTTTACTCTGCAATTATTCCAGAGAATTCCAGAGAACTTGTATTTTTTTTCCACTTTAAGAAATTTCCAAACAGTAGTCGTGGGTAAAAATAAAAGTATACAATCCAAATCGTATCCTCCTGAGTTTAGAAACCTGCTGTGTCATGCTGAGTGAGCAGGCTGTCCTCAGTGGCTTGGGGGAGACTAATAAACGTCACATTAATTATATTTTCAGTTATATATTAGTAATACTCTGTCCGTCATGGGTGTTGTTTCAGTTTCTCTTTCACCACGCGAGAACTAGTTTTAGTATCAGGTTTAACTGCTCCCACAGACGTGTTCACGCTGCAGTGATTTCTATACAACTTAAAAGAAACTTGTTTTTCTTGACGGCGAAGGCTGCGTCAGTTCGAAAATTTAGGAAGTCTTCTGCAAGCCGAACTCTGAAGCCGTGTTTGGAATAACATTCCCACAACCGTGGAACAGAAATGTAGACGTCGACGAACGAAGGTCACCCATAGCCGAGAGCACTGTGGCAACAGACGTCCAGGAACACACACACACACTGTCCTGATAAAACTGGATACATCGCACATGCACGTATGCACACACACACCTCATGAGTTTCTGTGGCAGATATAAATATACACACTCACACACATTGGGTCATTATTCATGGCTGGTGTAAATTTAGCTGGAGTGGTCACCCTGATGTCCTTGAGTCGCATCATTAGGTCAGTGTTTCTCTCTTTCTCTTTCTCTTTGCCTGGCCCGTACTCTGTTACTTCTAATCCGTCTCTTCCCTTTATCCCAGCCTTCTGGACCTTTTTGTTTTCTATTCCCATAACCTTCCCCGTTCTCAGTGCCCTCTGTTGTTCCTTATCCTCCTCTGTTTTGTTCTACGGGTCTGACAGACACTGCAAGTCGTGGAGGAATGCGTGTGGCTGTTCTTGTGCAGGAGAGGATACAATTAGGCTAAGATTAGGGTACGAGCCTAAGATATGTTAATTAGTCACTGCAAAGCATGAAATCAAACAAACTCTATCAAATGGTACACACTCGGTGTAAACAAAGCACTCCACTGAAGCCACCTAAAGCCACGAGAAGCTTGAGTTATGTGATTGACCTGCTTTAGGCTGGCCTTTAGTGGTGTGCAGGACTGCAAAACGTGGAATCGATCAGATACCAAGAAAACACTGGGGCAGTATTGGTGATATCGATCCGATATGATACCTTTAAACTTATATGTGTAGCCTCTACAGTTTCACATAGGGAGAGCAGTCATGTTGTAACGTCATTATAATAGCTCTGGACATATTTTCAGGATTCCTGAATGGAGGATTTTCACTTTCTACTATTAATTAGCCTTTTATTTGCATTTTAAAACCCAATCAATACAGAAAGGAGAGGGGGTTAGTCTTCATGGCTTTGCAGTGAGTGCCCTTAGGAACCTTCTGACAAATCGCAGATGCTCCCTACAAGCGCTTGTGTGTGTGTGTGTGTTTGTGTGGACGCCGGCCTAACTCTGGCCATCACGAGTCTGCACTTTGCATTACTTTTTGAGGAGGCATGTGACCTATTCAGAGTTTTTACGGTGGAAACAAGCCACAGAGTGCCTGCAGGGGAAGTCGAGGGAGGAATTAAAGTGGGAGTTTTACAGAGATTAGATTTGCGCCCCTGGTTGTCTTTTTAGCACACTTTACGGGACCGAACATGGTTTCGCTTCCTGGTGTTTTCAGCTTTTGTTACGCTTAATATCTTGGCACAGACTTACTAAACCTGGTGTCTGGTTGCAAACGGCACAACTGTCACACTCCTGTTCTGACAACCCACATAAAGAAGGAAGAATAATGAGCCACTAACAATACAAATAAGGTATTGAGTCTCATCTAACAACTGTCTGAATAGAAACGTGATGCTTTGCAGCATGCCTGGCATATAATAACACAATGTACCTCTGCACTTAGAGACCATGGAGATGCAGAATAGCCACAGGAGCCAAAGTGCATTGAATGAAACAAAGAAACAGGAAAAAAAAAAACAACAACAAAAAGCATGAAGAGCCTTGCATGACTCATTAGAGCTAAAGATTCCAGGTATCTTAGATCCCCTTGTTCCTGTTAAATCTAATTAGGTAACACAATAAAGCATCTCTTTCTTCAAACCTTTTCTCCTCTTTTTGGTTCTACGCCACAACTAGCTTATTTGCAGCCACAAATATTGCGCAAATCCTAATAAATCATTCTGTCTAATTCATTTAGAGACTCATCTGTTTAAATGTCATGCTCTGAAAAGGAAAGTAGCAAAAATATACAATAAGGTCAGATTAAAAATATCCACTCTGCAAATATACCACTAAGCCGCTTTAGAAAATAAGGTAAAAGAAGAAAAATAAGTCATTTGAAAGCCAAAACAGCGTTTGCAACAGACATAGAGCACTAAATCCTGGCCATAATCTGCTGCTAATCAGGTTTGACAAAGAAAATGTCGCACTGAGCTACCATGTCTCCAGTGTACACACATAGAGCAGCTGTATTCATTCCAAGCACAATCCTTTTACATAATATTTGAATATTACCAAACCTTTTTCCTTCAAGGAAGAAAATGGCATTAAGATGTAATGGTTAAAACATCACAAATACCACAAAAGCTGATTTATAATAAAGTAATTCAACATTGGCGTTTGTTCTGAGGTACATAGATAAAATCCTAGACAGGCAGATCTTCATGCTCACAGATTGTATAAACAGTGCATTCACAAGATTTTCCAGGCAGTGCTGGGTACATAATCCACTTGTTTTGATATTCAAATCGTTGACTCTGGTTTAGAGTTAGTATGAAGCATCAAGGAATGTACTTTTCCCACAGTTTGCCAGCTTTGATCCCTCTGAGGCTGTTAGTTTTAGGCTTTCACACCAGACGAATGCTGGGAAAGGAGGACAGTTCGACCAGACAGTCACTTGTCTGTTTGTTATCGCAGCTTTTGTGAACAAAATGTTTGTTATACTGACAAAAACATGTTTTAAGAGACTTAAAGAGCTATTTGGGGGTTTGTGTCAAATAAAAGGAAGAAAATCTTAGCAGCTGGAAACTAAAACAAACGATCCGGTGACTCAAACTGATTTTTTTGCCGTTCTTTCTCGTTCCATCAGACTATCCTGGTTCAGATCTGGTACCCCATCACCGTGGCGACCAACTCCAGAGAGCAAAAGAAGATCCTCGCCAAGTACCTCCTGGAGACTTCTGGGAACTTGGAGGGTCTGGAGTATAAACTACACGACTTCGGCTACAGGGGTGTGTCCTCACAAGAGGTAGGAAGCAGATTCAAATCATCCCAGTCAAATTTTACAATCCTGTAGGTGTTAACAGAATTTTTTTTAACAGTTCCTTTGAGGACACACAGCTCAATAATAGACTAAAACTAAAAACAAAGATATCAAAATTAAAAAAAACAAAAACTAAAGTAAACGTATCATTTATGTACATAAAAATAAATATTGCAAAGATCACATGAACAGTTTCTTTGCTCACTTTTCATAGACGTGTTGACAGAAGAGTCCAGTAGCTGAGAATATAAGCTAAATGCATTACATTGAACAGTTTTAAAGGGTTGAGTCAGGATTTGTTGTCAGTTAGGACCCAAGGATGCAGACTCGCATGACGACTGGAAAATAATAAACTATTTGATAATGAAATAAAAGGCTGAAGAGGCAATGGACTGTTACCAAAAAAAAAGGAAACTAAAGCACAAAAAAACAAAACGCTGACGGGGCAGCCAAAAACAGAAGAAGCATGTAGGAGAAAGGACGAGATGACTGAATGAGGAACAGGAGTTTAAGTGGGCTGGGAGTGGCGAGATAAGTGGCGACAGCTGTGACTCATGAATACAAGGAACAGGTGAGTAACGAGGAAAAGAACTGAGGAGCAGGACTGACTGAGGGAAACGCAATGCAGATGCCTCAGGGCAGAACCAGGAAATCAACTCAAAAAGAACAAAGTAGCCCCCCCCCTCCGAAAACATCCCAGATCATGACAGGGTGGAAAATATCATTGAAAGTGTCCTCCAGGATTTTAAGTCAAACAGCTTGTGCACCACACCGTTTCCTGTTTCTGTTCAGCTGGTATCATGGTAAAATAAAGCATATGCCACGTTGTTTATTTATTGTTGTTTAAGTCTGTAACCCCCTCGTCGTTCACAGACCGCCGGCATCGGAGCCTCTGCCCATTTGGTTAACTTCAAGGGTACGGACACGGTCGCTGGGATTGGAGTCATTAAGAAGTACTACGGCACCAAGGACCCAGTTCCAGGCTTCTCAGTACCTGCCGCCGAGCATAGGTGCACAGATTTGATCTATAGAATGATAATACAGTGGAACAAATTTTATGGCCCCGTATATTTCTTTGTTTGTCCTGCTTGTGTGTTTATTTACAGAGGGTTTATTGGCAAAGTTTCATGCATGATGCAGAGTTCATCACCTGCTTTATTTATCCTACAAACACTGCCTTTCAGTGGAAACAGACCATTACATGTCACCTGTTAACGCTTCTCCGTTCCTTCACACTGTTAATTATCAGCGTAAGTCGTGCCCTGTATTCATATATTCTCAGAGGGTACAGAGTTGGCACACTTCTGTCTCTGAGAGGCGGTATTCCACATTTAGCCATGTTTGGAAACCATTTTATTTTTTATCTTCAAGCTAGATGAATCTTCAAAATTAAAAAAAATCGCTGTTATTATGTCACTTTTCCACAAAGAGACTGAACCGAGCGTGACTACAGTTGGTGTTTATCTTTCCGGTTTGGTGTTTTCTGACTGACTCACGTCCCTCCTGTTTCTGGTGGCGTTTTTTACGGCCTCTGATTCGTTGGCATTGCTCAGGCACAGACCCTCGACTCTCTCGCTCGGTTTCGCTCCCGTGCACGCTCGGGCGGCCTCTTAACGCTCCGCTGGCAGCGGTTACTGCTGCTCCAGCGCATCCTTCGTTCGTGCGCCGGTGTGTATTCTGGGATGGTGGCTGGGGTCGTCATAGCAACCATTATGTAATGGCCCCCATCATAAAATCAGTATCTTATCCACCTCAGTGGGAGGAGTTGCAGTGAAATTCCATTTTGATCTTGATGCAAAGGAGAGAATTAGATGTAAACAGGTTTTCTAAATTCTTGTAAAGTAGAAAACAAATCCCTGTAGCAAAGATATCTGTACACACATCTAAGTTTCGTTCTTTTAAAAATGTAAACTTGGGAGGAAAATGTGTTTTTAATCTGAATGGGTTAACTGTGTTTACTTAAACCAAGCTTCAGCAGCAGGTACAGGCAGCGCCATCACACTGTGGGCTGACAGAACGGGTCAGCTGAGGATTCTGTAAAAACTGCAATACATCCACACAAATGTGACGAGATTATTATTTTGATATTAACACGATTCAGAGCCATTTGAGTCACATTTGTGTCAAGCTATCTCCTAATAAACTTAATTATCTTACTCTGTGTCAGAGCAAACACAAACCTTAGTCCATAAAACTCTATGTTGCTCTGACAGCAGTTGTTTTTGTTGTTGTTGTTTTTCAGACTTGTATTTAGCACAATCCAATAGTTGAGAACTGTTTTTAATGACAAGTCTGAACAGCCTCTCTACCATAAAGGATATTTACTTAATGTCAAAGTATAAATTGTAGCACAAACTCCAACAAACCTTCCATAGTTCCTCTGGGTTTTGACCACCTTACATGCTTCAGTCTCTTGTATTCATAGACCGGCTCCTTCAAGTGAAGATCAGACCAGATGTTTTGCCACAGGACTTATTTTTCCCCTTTTTATACAACATTAGGTAAAAAAAAAAAAGTTGTTATCTAACTTTTGTGCATCTCCAGCAGAATTAACGTACTGTTCTGAGCATTTGATATTTAAACCGCCTGAAACAAACCAAATGAAACTTTAAAAAGGTCATTCTTGATATGTTTAAAGCTGGGAGCACACTGCCCTCTTCTGGACGGTCGCTTTCGCCTGATTAGTGTCTCGTGACTCTTGCCCTCAGAGGTTTTTTTTTTAAAATATATATCACAGAACATTTCTGCTTAAACAGTTTTTCCATTAACTGCTACATTAGTGTTGCTACTTTTTCTTAAGTTTCTAGTCTGCATTCTAAAAGTAAAAAGTTTTATTTTTGTTTTTTGTCTCTTTCGCTTCTTTTTTTTTTTTTTTTTTTGACGTTTTGTTTGTGTGTGACTATGGTTGCCACCATTTTCTGGTTTAATCGCTAAGACAACAACAAAAACCAGATTGTTCTGCCATTCTCTGTGCAGTACCATCACAGCATGGGGGAAGGACCATGAAAAGGACGCCTTTGAGCACATTGTGAAGCAGTTTCCCAGTGTGCCCGTGTCCATAGTCAGCGACAGCTACGACATCTACAACGCCTGTGAAAAGATCTGGGGGGAAGACCTCCGAGGGCTGATTGAGACCCGTGGTGCAGACGCCCCGCTGGTGGTTCGACCAGACTCAGGAAACCCACTCGATACAGTTTTAAAGGTACATCCACACATTTTATTTGGAGCCAAGCAAGCTTTGTCCGCTTGACTCTGTCTTACTTTTTTTATCCTGGCAGGTTTTAGAGATCCTGGGCAAGAAGTTTTCTCCACAAGAGAACTCCCAAGGTTACAAAGTTCTGCCTCCTTACATCAGAGTCATACAAGGAGACGGAGTTGACATCAACACGCTACAAGAGGTGAGAACTCTTGGTTGGGTTGAAGGTTTGGTGAAGGCCTGAAGAGCAACACGTTTCTGTTGTTCCCACAGATAGTGGAGGGGATGAAGCAACACCAGTGGTCCATCGAGAATATTACCTTCGGGTCCGGAGGAGCTTTATTGCAAAAACTGACCAGAGATCTGCTCAACTGCTCATTCAAATGCAGCTATGTGGTCACTAACGGACTGGGGGTGAGTACACCACAAAACCATTATACAACAGCTGAATTTTCTGATTGGTCTCTGATTGGATGCTTTGTTTTCATGCTCACTGCTCTCTATTTAGAAAGATTAGAAACGTGTTTGATATTGTATTTAAAGACAAGATCAATCTTTCTTGCAGTTCAGCTTTAGTAAACAGTTATTGAGTCGTGATGAAGGTTAGATATCTGAGATAAACGGGGAAAATGCTGTGAACTGGATTCAGTCTGATAGTGTTTAGCCCCAAGAACCATAGAAGTACCCAGAACTTAAATACTACCAACAGACCAGGTTAGTTTTGGGGAGATATTTTATCCACGTACTCTTAGTTCCTTCCGAGACTTTTCATTTCTTGGGAGAAATTGCTGTGGTTGAAACTCCGCTTTTAGACTGCGATTTTGGAAATGTGCTTTTTTTTTTTTTGGGTTTAAAGAGTCTGATTTTTCGTGTGCTGTGACTCAGGTGAATGTGTTCAAGGATCCGGTAGCAGACCCCAACAAGAGATCAAAGAAAGGTCGCCTGTCTCTGCACCGGAAACCGAGTGGAGACTTCGTGACTCTGGAGGAGGGAAAAGGCGACCTGGAGGAGTACGGCGAGGTGACACAAACACTTTGGATACCTAAACACTTTTTATCTCAAAACATATACTCACCGTACTTATTTATTCTTATTTCCCCTCCTTATTTAACCTCATTTCTCCCTGTTTTTTTTTTTGTTTTTGTTTTCATTTCTACTCAGGACCTGTTGCACACGGTTTTTAAAAACGGAAAGATTGTGAAGATGTACACGTTTGATGAAGTCAGAGACAATGCTAAGCTCAAAGAGAGTGAGCTTGAAGATCTGCTGCACTGAGTGCAGTCTTCCAAACCCCCCCCCACACACACACACATCCCTGAAGAACCCCTTTTAAACCTCCACCTTTTTTTTTGCCTCCAGAATCACCATAAAATAGGAGGTGTGCGCACTTCCGAATTCTGAGAACCCCTGAAAATGTTCACACATCCAAAACCAATGACGAGTTCCCCCAAATTGTTAAAAGGAGCATGTGTGTAGAAGGTATAATATGTTAAGAAGGAGATTTCTGATGTAAAAACCGAGCAGCTCCACCTTTCTGTTCCTGGCTCGGACTGAATTTCAGAACGTTGCACTGACAAACCGGATATTTTGCGACTCGTTTGTTCGGCAGGCTGAGCTCTGTGCCAGTTTGAGGTTTTTACCCCCTGCACTTCGAAAAACAAAATATCTCAATCAATGTATCTTTGTCTTCTATGCGAAGGAAGGAAGTGACGATTATGGTAAAACTGCTGTGCACTGATTATGTTGACAGTTAATTATTAATATTTATCTTCAGCTTGGTAGCAGATGACCGTGAAACATTTAACCTGTAATTATGGGTAGTGAAATCACCAGGTTTTCCTACACTGTTTGCTTTTAATTGGTAGTTATGGCCTAAATTATAAAAAACTCTAGCATCTTGATAATATTTACTCTACCAACACAAGCCGTTGAGGATATATAAGCGATCATCAGTTTGCCATTATGTTGACCAGAGTGCATTCACATCAAGATGGCCAAAGTCCTGCCTCAGAATCACAGAGAAAATTTTTATCCATTCGTGATGTTTCAAATGTTTATTCAGTCTCAATACGGTAGTTGGAAATATGAAACTTTAGTATTTGTAATTCTTGAATGACAGAAAGTCACTTTTTTTTCTTCTTCTTCTTTATTTTATTTATTTTTTTATTTTATTTTGGATTGGATCGCTTTTCCAAGACTTATCTGTGTAAGACCAAGAGAAGGAGAAAAAAAAACCTACATCTCAAAAGTCATCTTCACTGGATTGAAGATGAAAAAGCTGTGTTCGTGAACGATTACATTAATGTGTGGCTCTCGGGCTGAACTGTGTGTTAAACGTTGATGTTTGTGTGTTTGTGTGTCCGTACTGACAGTTTCTTCCTTTAATTAAAAGACTGTGTATTATTCCTTTATGCAAAAGTGATTGTTGATGGAGGGAATTGATAAACACTCTTCCTTTTTTTTTTAATTTTACTTTGCTGGCCTTTAATTTTGAAAGTAGGTATTGTGACAGAGAGGTGGTGAATGTGGTCTTTTTTTTGGGAGGGGGGGCATTGCTGAAGAAGTAACATGAGACACTAATATCTCCCAGTCAGTAGGGCGTTGCTTTCCGTATCACTGCCTTAACTCATGAGGAACAAAGAAACCCTGTAAGCCGTCTGGAAGAATGACCATGTTTTAGATTTAATTACCATGAGTTTATTGGGACATGCTTGTCTTATCTGCTAATTCAGACTTTTTAAGATTTAGCTACACCCCTTCTTTTCGGGCATTGGTGGCGTCTTTTGGTTTGATTTGTTGACCTGTTTCAGAGTAAAATAACTCGACTGTCGCAGACGTACAAGAGGTTTCAGTGGAGTTGGGAGCTGGTGACATCACAGGAAGCAGTTACTTAAGTGGATGTTTCCACTCTTTGCAGTGAGTGGAAACTGCTGAATGGATTTCCAGGAACTTTTATCCACATTTATTTTCTTCCGCTTATCTGTGGTTGGGTTGGGGGAACCCCCAGACATCCCTTTTATCAGCGACATTCTCCAGCTTCTGGGTGATCCTAAGATGTCAGAGAGGATAGATGATCTGTCCAGTGAGTTCCAGGTCTTCCCCAGCATCTCCTCCCAGTGGGATGTGCCCATAAGACCTCCAGAGGGAGGTACCCAGGAGGTGTCCTAATCAGATGCCTGAACCACCAGAGCTCCTTTTCATGTGGAGGAGCAGAGGCTCTCCACTGGTCAGCCACTTGTATCTGGGATCTTGTTCTTTCAGTTATAACCATAGTTGAGGGTTAAACCATAGATGGAACAGTAAATCAAGAGTTTGGCCTTTTGGCTTAGCTTCTTCTTTACCATGACAAATTGAAGCAACGCCGTCATTACTGCGGACGAGGCCCCCTCAGACTCTCTGCCAACAGGACTGCATCATCTGCCTAAAAGCAGAAGAGGTTGTTCAATCGAACACCTCTCCTCTCCATCCCTGCCCCATGAGATCCTGATCAGAGGAGTTCCTGGCTGGAGTTCAGCCCACGCTGGGATGGAGCTGGACTTTGTGACAAGAATGCTGACACAGCTCCTGCTTTGGTTACACAGGGACCGGCCAGCCAGACACCCCGTACTCCCATAGCACCCCTCCACCCCCACAGAATGCCCCGGGGAGCGCGGTCGTTAGCTTTCTGCAGATCCATAAAGCAAATGTAGGCTGGAGGGTCAAACTCTCAGACAGGTGAAGGTCTGCTCCACCGTTCCACAAAATCCCAAGAAATTGTAAACGTTCGTCATTCACACAAGCTTGTATACTGCGGACCGTGAAGTTCCTCTGACTTATCTTATACTTCCACTGTGACGATCACATTTTCTACCAGCTGTTGGAGTGGATTTCCTTGACATTTGGCCGATACATTCCTGTTTCCCTAATGGGATTTCTACCTGCTGTGCTTCACGTCAAGGCTAGCTGCATAGCTGCTAAAACATCTTGACTGTGGTTGTGTTAGTATTCAGCTCACAGAGCACCTTTCAGAGCCACCACAGCTCGAGTCAGAACTTTTGAAACTGCAGGTGATAATTTATTCCCTGTTGGCACACTCTTGTCAGACTGCTTCACATTCGTCGCATCACTTCTTCTCGCTATCACAGTCGAAGTATTTGGCTCTGTTGAAGCTTTAAAGACCTTATATTCACCACACGCACCCTGCTTTTTGGATTTTAGGGGGAAAACACAAACAAAGATGTTACTTTTTTGCCCCTGGCTCCGATCGTCCTGCTGAAACACAGACAAGCCAGTAAATAATTTAATTCCCCCTCATCCGTTTTTTTTTTCCCCAATTTTTGCTGCTCTTGTACCTAGTTTGCAGTTTTGACACAAATTAGTTTCTTTACAGTTATGGGAGGCATTCAGTTTTTAATATTTTGATACTTCAGTTCTTACCTCAAAGAAATCTTATTTTCTATGACAAAGAAGAAGAAGAAAAAGGTCAGAAACACCACGTCTTTATTTACAAACAGCACGGCCATACTGCCTTCTCACTTGTACATAAAACAAGTAGTCTGACTGAAAGCTGAGAGGGCAGGTTATTGAGGTGATCACGCGCGTCGTTAGATCATTTTATTTTTTGCCAGAATGACCATTTTTGTATTAACAGAAAAATATCCAAAATGGCTTGACAGAACTGGAGACTTGACTGTCAAGCTTTTACCTTCTGTTTGTGTGTGTGTGTGTGTGTGTGTGTGTGTGAGAGAGAGAGAGAGCGGATGTAGTCCTGAATAAATGCCTTGTTGTAAAATGGATGAAAAAAAAATGTTTGTGAATACTTTTATTTTCTTTAATTGTATGTATATGTTGGTTGTTCCAAATTCTTTCCCGACACAGCTGATATTTTAACTAACATAACTTACTATATTGTCAACAACACATTGATTAAAATGCCACCCTGTCAGTTTGAAAAATGGTCATTTGTTGTGTTTCTCTGACCAGGAGGGGTTACAAAGCGAACAAAGGAATGGGGTAAAAAGTTCTCAGACTTCCGGAGTTAAGATGGGAGCAAATAATAACTTCTGCCAAAATACAGAGAACGCTGAGCGCTGAGTGACCTTACTGAAGTTATCTGAAGCTAGAACTGAGTGGTTGAAGCTAAAACAAGCCGAACAGAAGCTAAAAGGAGCAAAATAATAATGAGAAGCTAAAAGGAGGAAAACGGTAAAAAAAAGAAAAAGGTGCAAAGTGGTTGCTAAAAGCTAAAAGGAGTAGCATGGTAACTAAATGGAAGCTGAACACTTAAAGGAGCAAAATGGTAGCCAAAGGCTTAAAGGAGAAAAGTGGCAGCTAAAAGCTAAAAATAGCAGAACGGAAGCTGAAAACTAAGAGTATTATAAGACAAACAGAGCAAGTTTGCTGAAGCAGATTTTTTTTTTTTGCTGTTTTTGAAGGACTTAAAGAGATCTAGTCAGGGTATTATGGGGAAAAGAAAATTAAAAATAAAGTTAACTAAAAGTCACAGCACCCATCTCCTGAATTTTGCTACAGAAGTGGCTAAAAAAGCTCAGCATCCACACAGTATTTAAAAGAAAGTATGTTTATTTAATTTAGCTGGAGACGTGCTAAAAGTGATTAACCTTCAAACACTCCAGCAGCAAAAGGAATCATCCGACTCCCAAACTGCGTTCTCATTCCCTGGATGAGTGCTGAGATCTGGTTCCCAGCCGAACCGGGCCTGTATAATCCTTGGCGTCGCCCAGTTCCAGGTCCTGTTCTGTGGTCTGCGAGGAAGCCGCGGCGTGGAAGGAGGTGCTCGACTGAAGCCCCGACCATCTGGCTCTCTGTTTGTCCTGCCAAGATCTGCAGGCGTCCTTTTCACTCATTGACTACCTGCGCTTAAAACACGGGTCTGTTGTTGTCAAGAAAAAAATGCACTCCTCTAGCTGAGCTTTTTCTTCTTCTTGTGCCAAATTTGTGGTGAAGTGGAAACGACTCGACACGAGTATCTGTTCCTTTTATATCCAGGGTAAACATTAAACACATTTTAACATGTCCACTCCACTTGTTGTGACTCTTGTCTGTTTGAAAAATGCTGGTGCTGTTTTGTTTTTGCGTTTAGAAATAAATGTTGAGAACAAAACCAAACACTGCCATAATTATTTGTTTTTAAGCACATATAACATTTTATTTGCCGTTAAACTGAATGTATGGAGCTCAAACAACTGTCAGATGAAGAAATTAAAATTACACTATTTTGCTATTTTTAAAAACATTATTATAGTTTATAGTGTCACTAAAATCCTGTTGGATATTTATGTATCAGACATTCATGCCTCACTTTATTAAAATGGAAACGAGTCAGTTTCAACCTGAATAATGCTCCATTTCTGGTTTTATCTGAATAAAAGCTGTTTTAGTTTTAGCAGACTGGATTTCCCCAGCCTCTATTTTTATTTCTACACCTGGCCTTGACTGAGCTCTGCAGTTTGAGTAGGCGGACACATCTGGATTAGAGCGGCAACCGTGATGGGAAATGTCATTTTAGACATTTTTAAAGGTTATTTTTCATCGAGTTGTTCATTTTTATGGATGAGTTAAAGGAGTAATTAGATCTTAGGAAGAATACTGGAGGGAGAAGTTATTTTTTTAAAAATGACCTTTCGTTCCTTAGGGATACCTTGAAAACGTTATCTTCAATCTCATGCAACGTTGCAACGTGTCACAGTCAGAATATGTGTTTTAAATGACTCTCAGCTACTACCACGCCGAATCTTAGCTCAGTATCTGTAAAACTGACTGATTTTGAGCCATTTATGTGTTGTTGAAGTCTGATTAACTGTGGCGCCAAGCTCGAATCGCTTTGACTCCAAAAGTAAATGAGTTATCAAAGTACATCCAGTGGTTAGTTTCTGAAAGTCTCTTTAAAATTCATCCTGTGGATCATGAGATATTTTGCTAACAGACAGACACTGACATAAACATTATCCGCCTTTATCCTTCAGCAGTTTGTGATCCATTAGGGTTTAAATGACTCCAGGAAGATTAAGACCCCCTTTTTTTTTTAGAACTGTTTTTAACCTGACTGTGCCTCAGATGTGATGAACGCCTGATGGGATGTAGCTGTTTCCTGTTTTGGATGACTGGATGAGCTTTCACTCCAAGCGGAGTTCAACTTCTGTCTTTCTGTTGATGGAATTTGGTTTTGCTCGAGTCATATGACCAAGTCAGCAGCTGCAAACTCAGCAAGGAGGAGGCAGCCTCCACATTCTAGTAATCCCATCACATGGAAACTGAGCAGGACTCTCGGCTCTCAGCAGAATGACTTCAGTGCTTTTTCACAGCGGAACTGAATAATACATTTGCATGTTTTTGGGGTTTTTTCCCCTCCTGGGGGTAAAGGAAAAAAAAAAGAAAAAGTAAACCTAACTTCTTGTATTGCAGCTGCAGGGGATTTTAAGTTGCAGTATTTGCATTTAACCGCGTTTTATTGGCACCCAAAAACGGACGAAGCGCGCAAAAAGGGAAGTTTGGCACGCTTTTACGCGCAGGCTCGCGCGCCGGGGCGTCGTTCCGTCCGAGCCACACGAACAAAAGAGCCAACATTTACGACTTCAAACAAGTTTCCATCGCGACTCGAGTGTCTTTTAAAGTAAGTAGACCCTCATCTTTCTGCGTTTTGCTCTTCGTGTTGAAGAACTGGACACATAACTTGATCCGGACTTTTTTTTTCTTCTTCTTTTTTTTTTTTTTGCAGCGTTCGCAGGAAAACCACGTCATTCTGTCAAACGACTCCCCCCTTTTTTCCTCCCCGTTTGGACCATCATCTCACAGTTGAGGGAAAAGCCTGGACAAAAGACTCCATCATGATGACCGGTTTTCGACTCAACTTGTCGCCCCTGAAGGAGCTCCTGGGCTTCATTAAGCTGGTAGAGTGGGTAAGTCCTGTTTGTTTGCTTTTTTATGTGTCCAAAGACAGGGAGGTCCGCTCCCCTCCTTTGGCTCTCCCCCCACCCCTCTCCTTTCGCACAGATTTTCACCCTCATACAAAAACTACTAGACTAATCCTCATTAAGGGAAATTTATGAATTAAAACGCACAAACAGAGCTGAAAATGTCTCCAAACTGTTTCCTATCAAGGTTCTGTAAACTTATAGTATGCTTGTAGTGCAAGAATAAGTTGAATTTATACCCAGTATTTCATTAGTTCCTGAAGAAATTTGCATTTTCTCTTAAGTTGGAGGAGTTTCTTCTCGCATAGGTGCTTCAGCTGAATTTTTAAGTGAACTGGCTGCACAGGCCAACAGTTACAGATTAATGCACCTCTTACCAATAATTTACCTCCGAATAAGGCCTCTGACTGATGGTGAAACTTCAGCCTGGGCGTAACTGCGGCCGTTTCTCGTGGAAAGTCCAGTAATCGGTTCTTGCTTTGCAAAACTGGGTCAGAGAAATCCAGCGAGGGTTAATTCTGTTCTGTTTTCTCATAATGCTCACACACACACACACACAGAACCACACAACAGCAGTCATCTGACTCTCAACAGAGCTTTGTTTGAAGCGTTGGCTTTATATAACCCCGGTTTATTTTAATACGACACAATTACTCATCCGCACAGAGCTAAATGATCAATTCTGGTCTACGAACAAAGCCTGCACAAGCTCGTATCGTTAACTTTGGCAGAGGCTTTTGGCAAGAGTTGGGGGGAAAAAAGTGGCCCCAAAACAGATCTTTTCAAGGACGTGGTTCTAAATCAAAAGCTGCAGAGGTTAATGAACCACTTTCAAATAATTTACCTGCACATTGTTGGCAAATGTTGGACGCGTGGTTCAAAAGTTCCAATCACAAAGGCGTCCCCAACCCACTGGAAGTGACGCAGCGCTGAAACTGTCGACACCAAAGTTGGTTTAAAATGCTTCACATGTCCTAAGAGTTACACTGATAGTTTGTGTCCAGTCCCACTGCCAAACAAACCAGAACATCTTTGATGGAAGTAATAAATCTACATATTGTTCAAACAGTAGTTTTAACGCTATATTTAACAATTTAATCAAGTCAAACCTTTTTGCCTAATAACCATCTCTTTTTGAAGAGTGTCCAGTGATGCCAGTGTTTAATTGGTACATAAGTGGTTTGGCCTGAGCATATCTCCATAGATGGTATCATCCAAGTGGTCGTAAACAGGAAGGAATGTTGAGCCAATGCTTCGACTCTTTGCCCAGCGTGCTGAAAAAAAAAAGAAAATAAAAATGTTGTCTTTTTCCCTCTTTTTGGATTGATGACGGTGCAACATTTCTCTGGTTTGTGACAGTGATTCGGGCTTTGTGTTGCTTTTGTCGAAAGCACAAGAGCCGCCACACACTCCAGTGTTCTCAGGGAGAACGTGCTCTCCAAACGTCTGGCAGACCAATCCAGTGTGTTCACGATCTTTGTCAGAAGAAGGAGTCTTTTAGCAGATTCCGCTTTCTTGGCAGGGGGGGGTTTCGGTTTTGCCGAGCAGATATGATTGTATTCATGCTGCTTCTGAAGTTAAAAATGTGGACAAACTAATCCGGAGTGTGCGTGTGTACACGGCTCACGCTGGCTGTTAAAGTTGCTCCTGCTGCTGCCCCGTGACCTCGCACTGGAAGAGGGACGGAGTCGATAAAACAAGAATGTGGCAGAAGTAGCTGACTGTGGTGTGTAGGCAGGAAAAAAAAACAGGAAGTGACATCTGGAACGACATCTGGAGAGAAGCCTCGATGTGTGTGTGTGTGTGTGTGTGTGTGTGGTGTAAAATAAATCTCCCCTTCTTGTAAGCACGTTCTTACTGGAAGCATGTGTATCTCTTTCTTGAAGGTATTAGGTGTGGGTACAGAGTGTGTTACTAAGCATTTTCACATTCATAGGCTGTAGAAGAACTACTTTAAACCATTCTCAAAAGGCAATTTCCTTTGACTTTTCTAAAATTATTTTTGACATGATTCACTTTCTTAGAGTTTAGCGGTAGACTTTTCCTTCGTTCTTCGTGTTTAACCTTGAATATCTTAGCTTAAATCCAATTTAGCTTGAATTTCTTTTGCCCCACTTATCCAGAAATAGGTCATGAAAGTGAGATCAAGGCCTCATTCGCTCCACCTACACCCTCCAGCTCTTCAGCTGGGGACATAAAGGTATTTCCCGGCGAGTCCTGAGGCCCTGAGGCCTGCTTCCAGTGAGGCACGTGTGGAACGCCTCCCTTGGGAAGAGTCTGGAAGGCACTGCGGACAGATGCTTTAGCCATCTCGACTGGTTCTTCTTGAAGCAGCAGCAAAACCATTGGATGCACGGATAGAAACGGAGGAAAATTAAAGTCTCCCAACACAGACCTTACAACTCAGAGTTCCTTCTAAGGGACTAAAAGCCTCGCTAACATTGTTTAATGTTAATGTTCTTGAGTCCCTCCCCTCAGAAGACCTCTGAGCAACAATGGCAGGAAGAAGATAATTGCTGAAGATTAAACAAAGAAGCAAAATCTGTTCTGTGTGGAAAAGCTGTTCTCTGAACCAGCAGGGCCAAAAATTTAAGTTTATTCTTAAAAAGCTGGAAGGCAGAATTAATGAGACTACATTTCCAAGATGGTAGACACTTTTTTCAAATTATGGTGGAAGAAATATGCTTTAAGTTGTTGTATTTACTCCTTGGTTTGCATTAGCCAATCAGTTGGTTCTGCTAAATATACTAAAAGTCACAGCATCTCGTCTCTTTTCTTTATGCATCTGAAGTTTCTTGATTGTGATTTTACTTTATTGGTTGAATGAAGTAAATTAAGGTTTAAATGTTACGCTTTCTCTCTATCATGTCCATTTTATGGTGTCTGTCCAAACAGCTCACGGCCATATTTGCCTTTGGAAGCTGTGGCGGATTCTCGGGGAGGAACATCGTAACGCTCTTCTGTGGCGACGGCTCAAACACGACGCTCAGTGCCAACTTTCACTACCCGTTCAGGTGACAGGTCGAACGCAATTGGCTTTCTTTTTTTTTTTTTTGTAAAATCTTGAACAACAATTTAGCCATAACTGGATAAACGGTGACTCAACTTTTGTTCTTTTGTGCTCCACATTCCTGTCCTGTATCGCGCTCAGGTTGAACCAAGTCCTGCTCATCCAGGGAAACGCCACCGTCTGTAACCACTCCGTCACCATGACGCACATGATGGGAGACTCGGCGTCTGCAGTGGAGTTCTTTGTAGGAGTCGGCGTTGTCTGCTTCCTGTACAGCATGGTAGCTTTGTTGGTTTATTTAGGCTACATGCATGTCTATAAGGACTCTGACTTTGGACCAATTTGTGTAAGTATATAAATTAAACATATATAGATCCATGTGGCTTCAGCAGAATCTTGTCTTTAGGGCAAATTTTTTGCTTTTTTTTTTTTTCACCAGGACTTTGTCATCACAGCGATCCTGGTTTTCCTGTGGTTGGTGTGTTCCTCCGCCTGGGCAAAGGGCCTGCAGAATGTGAAGGACGCCACGAATACGGAAGGAATCAGCAACACGTTGGCCCTTTGCAAGGGCAGCAACGTCACCTGTGAGGTGACAGAGTTCGCCAACATGCGGACCCTCAACATCTCTGTGGTGAGAAGACTACAGAACATTTAGACTGGACCGGTCTCGCTCACTCTACACCTAAAGCAGTCATTCAGGCCTAGTTTAAGTGATAAAGCTCCCTAAATGTTGTGTATGTGTGCTCCGTCTGCCTGTGCCTTTTGCAGGTGTTTGGCTACCTCAACATGTTCGTGTGGGCCGGTAACGCCTGGTTTGTGTACAAGGAGACTCGCTGGCACTCCCAGAAGTATTCCTCTCAACCCGGACCTGGAAGGCAACAGGTCCCTGCGCCGATCTAACAAAACAGTGAACGCAGATTTACACTCGGAACAAACATTACCATGCACACAGCGCACACAGAAAGTCCTGTTTTTTACCACACATTCAAACATCCAACACTGACAGGGATTTTATGCATACAAATAAAATAAAACGCTCTTTACCATGATGCTACCACCACCATGGAGCATTTGACTTTCAGCAGATGGAAATATTGAGGAATTCCTCCCCAAATATCTCTCTGAGGGACAAAGCAATCACACGTTTGTAGAGTAAGCAGGAAGAAGATGATTTCACAGCAAAGGCTTTCAGCGGCTTTACTTTTTACTTGTTTTCAGTGCTATATCAGCAGCAAGACTGCTTTTATATATGATTCATTTCAACTTTAAGCTGACTTTACTCGAGCAGCACAGGTGCGAACATGTAGCCAACATGCACACAGTGATCCAACGTTCGTAACAGAATCCCTCCTGACCCCTCCTGGAGTATGCAAACACTCCCAGGAAGCCATTTAATTAACTGTACGATTTGTGCATTTATCAGCAATATTTTTACTTCTTTGGAACAGTTAAAGCTAAATATGCTATTGGCAATCATTTTTAAAATTAATTTAATTTTTGTAGATCTTCTCAAGACCCCACAATTGGTGTTTCATGACCCCAAGTGGGGTCCCGAGCCCAGTTTTGAGAACCGCTCCTTTAAACCAAATGACCTGTTTTAGAAGCTAATATTCATCCATGGATACTTTTGACATAAAAACTGACATATTTATGTTTTTATCATGTAAACATGAAACCTGCCTCTGTGGGTTTTTTTATTTTACATTTCAGGATGCAAAAGTCTTAGTCAAGCCTTGTTTTTTTTTTTTATTATTTCAATTATTAGGTTGCCTCAGTTCTACCATTCACCTCCTAGTGGCAGATGGCTGTAAGTGCAATGTCTTGAAATCTTAAAACTCCTGGATTCAGCCATATTTTCATCAGTATTTAAGCTTCAGGATGAATGGCGTGAAGTGGCTTTAAACTCAAACATCAGGAATGTAGTCGTACTTATGGTGCTTTATAGGATTTTTCAGTTTTCTGAGTGTGAACCCATGAAGGATAGGCGATAATTATCAAGTCCAGGAAAAAAAAAGCTGCCACAGGTGCAGCCGCACCATCTACCAAGGTACCGATTAAAGGACAGATCTTCCCATGTTTCGTGGCTCTTTTTATGCCGTCTTGATGAATGTATTAATAACATTCTTTTTAAAATGAATACAGATGTTTTGCCTATCTGATGATATTCTGCCAAATCAATCGTTTCCTTTTTCCTAGTTGAAGCTCATTTCTTTTGTTTATTTTCTTATTTTTTCAGGTGACACCAAACAGTGATCTGGTTATGTGTTTATGAGCTGTTTTTTATGTTTAGTTTTAGTTTACTATAATGTAATGTTGGCATAGTTTTTGATTTTTGTTGTCTCATGCTGATGTATTTGCCTTGAACTTTCACTGAAGTTGAAGTGAAATGAAACAGTGAGTGTGTGAGGGCAGTATACTGGTTATGCCTCCTCTCTGCTGTTGTGACCATCATCCAGTGAGCTGTATCTGTTTTTTTAAATGCATTTTGGTAAAAAGACGTCCACTGTCTTGCATAGTTTCAATGTACTTTTTCAATAAAAAATTGTGTTTTTTTTCCCAGTGAACATCTTTTATATGTGGCAGTTTATGTACTTGTGTACATGGAGTCTGTCATTTGGGGGGAAAAAAAGCTTTTTTTGTTTGTTATTTTGAATGTGGCAGAAGCTTTCTGTAGCGTGTAATCTAGTACGTTTTAGGATCAGCAGAAAAAAAAAAAATTGCATTTGAACATGTAAAGGCTTTCATGACACAAAACCAAGACTGCGACCCCACTGATTGGTCCTGTGTGACATTCTGGATGATCCTACGACCTCAGAGATCACTGTGTGGGGAAACAAACACAACATTGTGACTGAGTCATCCTTTGTGTGTGTGTGTGTGTGTGTGTGTGTGTTTGAGGGGACGGAAAAGACAATCGTGGATATGTGTATACAGAAGCTCGTCACATGACGTGGGAACAGGCTGTGTCTTGTGTGCAGTACTGACGTCACCCATTAATCAGTGTCATTTCCTCACCCTCATTTAACACCGTCACTTCTTCATAATCAGCACTCTGTCTGAGCTGCACCATGCCTGCGTGAGGATAGAAGCACAACATTTTATACGCTGCGATATTCATCAATTTGTTCTGCTCAAGGAGCTCAATTTGCAATACAGACAAAGTGTGTCCATTTTAGGAGAGACATTTGGTTTTCACCCTGTTTTGAGCTGTAAAGATACGCAAGAAGAAGTGGTACTTTATTATTATTTTAAAGGCCTTTTTTCTCTTCACTGTTGCTGAGTTTATATTTCCAGCCACCAGAGGGCGGTGTAGTGCCATGAGCGCCACCTGCTGAGTTGACCTGACATCCTAAACATTCTTGTTCTGGATTAGAGGGAAATTTGGAAGAATTTATTTACATAGTTTCATAATTGAAAATCCAATTGTCTTTTTACAAAAAATATTGTGAAGTAATTTTTGTACTTTCCTGTATAGACAAAAAAAAAATTGTTAGAGCCAGAGATTGGCAGATCACTGCAACCTCCATCTGCTACAAAAACAATTGAAACAAAATATCAAGTTCAAGGACGCTTACATATGCTTTTTCTTAATGACCAAGATCATCTTATGATGAGAAATGACAGAGTTGTCGCAGCTGTAAACATTGTATTTGTTGTGAATGACTCACAGCTTCTACCACACCAAATTATAGTTTAATATCTCTTAAAATGACTGAGCTTTAGCCTTTTTTGTTTTGGCTAATGTCGACTAGCTGTGGCGGCCATCTTGAATTGGATTGACTCCAAAGGTTGATCAGCGGTGGAGGTACATCCGATAATTACTTTCTAAAGGTTCCATTAAAATCCATCCAGTGGTTCATGAGGGATTTTGACAACAGACAATCAGGGTTGATGACAGCAGTCAATGCAAAATGTTTTGAGCTGATCTCTTTCACATCGAGTAGCACTCTGAGTATGTGTTGCGAATGATTTTCAGCTACAATCACACTAAATTTTAGCTCAATTTCTGCAAAATTGAATGAGTTACCATCTTTGCATTTCCTAAGGTCGATCAGCTATATTGACCATCTTAAATCAGCTTGGCTCCAAAAGGTAATCAGTTGTAGATGTACATTTAGTGATTATTTCCTGAAAGGTTAATTAAAATTCATCCAGTGACTTGTGAGCTATTTTGCTAACAGACAGAACTGACTCCAAAAATATATCCTGTTCGTACTATGAATAAGTATTGGGAATTAGTCTCAGTTAATTTATATGGGTGTTCATTTTTCTGTATTTATTCCTCATAATTTCACGTTTGCTATTTATTCATTAATAGTTGCACAGCTGTGGCTGTGTGGTACACAGTGAACTTTTGAACTCCTTAATAGCTCCGTGTCTGTCGCTCAAGCCTCTCAGTCCTTCCGACAAAGGCCGAGCCGATCCGAAACTTGCCGGCAGTGACGTCACCGCATCTCGTTCTTTCGTTTTTTCGTCTGCTGCGTGCGAAGGGGAGAGAGAGAGAGGGAGAGGGAGAGCGAGAGAGAGAGAGAGGAAAAAACGGCTCTCAGCAAAGCAACAAGAAGGAAGAGCAATGGCGACACTGGATCGCCAAATACCAAGTCCGGATTCCTTCCTTTGCAAGCCATGGTCTTCCTTCGTTAGTGCAGCTAAATTACGTGTTGTTGACAGTAAGTTCGCGCGTCGCTTGTGTTTCTTGGGGTTTTGTTTTTTTGTTTTTGTTTGTTTTTTTGCTGACAAAACTGTCGGGAGTGTGCGTGGTCTCAAAACTGTCTGTGATTGAGTTGAGTAAGCTCCTCCACCACCACGCAGGGTCTGTCAAAGCGCGAGCAAAGTAACTGTCAAAATAAAATAAATAAATAAAAAATACCAGGAGAAAACGCAGCGTTCGCAGCTCGCTTTAGCAGCCGTGCACGTGCGGGGAGAGCGCAGCTAGCTTAGGCGGTTTTTGTGTGCACAGTTTTTGCGCCTCGCCGACGCGTTCAGTCACGATACGCTCAACTGTCCAGCTGTAAGTTTTGTTAGCTTTGACAGCTCCCCGCTCGCGTTAGTGAGCGCTAGGCGATGCTAATGCTAACGTGACATAGCCAGAACCCGACAGGGCAGCGGGAGTGTGTGTGTGTGTGAGTGCTGGGGGTTGCTTCGCGCATGGCCTCGCGAAGTTTGTTGTAAATACCCCTGTGTGTTTGTAAGCGGGGTGTTTTGTTCACTCAGACGCTGTCTCGCCAGTGGATAACGGCGACAAAGCGCCTCGCTGTCCCGCTGACGCCGCGAAGCTCGGTAAAGAAGGTAAGGAACTTGTAGTACCAGCGCTGTCACGTAGCACACGGGTGGGTGACGGTTTGTTATTGTTTTTGCTGCACATCCACAGCAGCTCCCGTGTTAACCACTTTCTCAAGGATGGGGGGGGGGGGAGAAAAATCATTTATTTATTTTATTTATTTATATAAGCTGATGGTGTCAGCTTATATTTACATCATCTTTAAAGATATGTACCAATAATTAATAAACAACAGCGATAATATTTAAATATAGTCTAATGAGAATTATGGAGACCAGTTATGTAATCTGTTTATTGTTGTAATCTTGTTATTTTCATGCAAGAAAATGCAAGAAATAACATTAAGTCGCTTTCCCCACTTTATGCCCATCACCCTCAGAGTATGTGCTGTGAATGACTCTCAGCTACTACCACACCAAATTATAGCTCAGTATCTGATAAAATGACTGAGCCATCGTCATTTTGGTGTTTGTTTATTAAGGGCAGATGGTTGTGGCAGCCATCTTGAATCAGGCTGACTCAAATGTTAATCAGCTGTATTATATCAGTCTATATATCTGCTAACAAACACATACACAAGCCAAGACATTATCGTCCGCCTTTGTAATTTAAAGCATCATCTACAGTTCCTATCCTATATGAAAAAAGGCTGCTTTTTAGATTTCTTTTGCCTGATAAAAAGTGAATTTCTTAGATAATTCTGTGGCCCCTTTTCCTCACCTTTTTGAGCAGTGAATATATCGTATCTGAACTTGAACATTTAAAGCTTTACAGGCGAATGGAAGTTGTTTATAAGGTTTAGGTGCACGGTAAGGTTGTGTTTGGGCTCTTATAATGCTTTAAAACTGAACAAAGAAGGTAAAATGTGATAGTTGGCAGTCTTGGTTGTTGAGCCTTAGGTTCCCCGGTGTCTGGTGCTGATTATCATAAGAGAAGATGGGCCATTTACTCACACATATAATATAAAATAATATAATATAATGCAATGCTGGTTTTGTTAGTTTTCCCAAACGAAATTCAAACACATTATCCTTATTTGTAGCTTACCGTTTTACTTTGTGGGTTAACTAAATGTGGTTTTTACATATTTCTTGTCCCAAAAATCCTAATTATTTTTCTTCAAACTCAAAAAGCAGAGCTGACATGCCTGGTTAGGTGTTAGATTTCTCAAATCCAGCTCTTCCAATTTAAAAGCCAGTGTTTTTAGAGCAAAAAGCTGATTTGCTGCCTGGGGAAAATAAACTAATGAGTTCATGGCTTCATTTTCAGCGTCTGAATCAGAGTACATTTTAATATATTAGCATGTTTGATCTTTTCAGTCAGTGATTCATTTGCTTATCCTAACGTGGGCACAGAGCATAGCTTTAGGGGGTTCCCTCATAGCTCTGAGCTGGTACCTTCCCTCTCCAGCCTCCCCCTGTGGGGACAGACCCAGCAGAGATCCACACCTCGCCGTGTATAAATACCCCGCCGGAGCGTTGGCTGCAGCGTAGCACACTTGAGTCACCACTCGAAAGTTTGAATGCGCCGCAGCCCTCGTACGAACACGGAGACGCACGCCCGGAGCCGGGGAAACTCTTCTCACTCTCACTGGTCAGATAGCAGCCTCCCCTCTCCTCCCACGCTCCCTCGCATGCCTAGTCTCCTCTTCTGTCAGAGCCAGACGGGAGCGGTGCTTCCAGAACCGCTGATCTGTTGGCAACATGACACTGAGGCTCGCTGAAACCGATATACAGACACTCAAACGCCTCGCACAAGGAAAGATAATGTAAATGCTATATTGTGGGACTGCTGAGTCAGCATTCACACTGTTGTTGTCCTGTTAGTAGTTTCTGTATATTTCCGTGTACTACTTCTTCTGTAAACTACTTCTGCATACTTTGGGCTTTTTTACCTGTTCAAATATCAAAATGCTTAGCTCGATTGAAAACATAGAGCTATGACGTTTGGTTTTTGTAACTATTACAGTTTTCAAAATACTTAATTTTATGTACAAAACTTCCCTTTAGAAATCGATTAAGATCTCTTCAGTTCCTTCAAAATGTCACCTTTGAAATCTGCTTTAGCTACAGTTTTGCCACTTTTAGCTTGTAGCTAATAATTTGCTAATTTAAGCTTTTAGCAAAGATTTCTCTAGTTTTAGCTTTTAGCTACAGTTTTGCTTTTTTTTTGGTCTGTAGCTATGGTTTTGCTAATATAAGCTTTTAGTCATTGTATTGCCGATTTTGGCTTTTAGCTACAGATTTGGTAGTTTAAGCTTGTAGCTAATATTTTAAGCTTTTAGGTAAGGTTTTGATCATTTTAGCTTGACGCTAACATTTTGCTTGCATTTAGCTTGTAGCTATGGTTTTGCTAATTTAAGCTCGTTTCAGTTTTTCTCACTTCTGCCCTTTTAGCTACTGTTTTGCTAGTTTTAGCTCCTTTTTGTGCTGGCTTTCCT
Source organism: Kryptolebias marmoratus (assembly GCF_001649575.2). Taxonomy (NCBI): domain Eukaryota; kingdom Metazoa; phylum Chordata; class Actinopteri; order Cyprinodontiformes; family Rivulidae; genus Kryptolebias; species Kryptolebias marmoratus. The sequence goes on along the minus strand of NC_051447.1, from coordinate 14,102,093 downwards.
TGTTCAATCTCAGCTTTTTCAACATATTTCATCAGTCATTCCGCACTCAGCGGTAATGCTTCGTTTCTGCAGGAAGCGCACGTTTCTCTACTTTATAAACTCATAAGCAGCAGAGAGGACTTTATTCTGATCAGGTGTAATTTAATTCCTCCGCTCACACGCCTACAGTATTTATAGATGCTGGATGTGGCCAATTTGGCAGGGATTGATGTGCGCCGCAGGTCATTAATGGCATCTGTATCGTTCTCGCTCTCACGCGCAGCAGAGATGACGACAAGCAGCAGAAAGTCTCTCTGATAGGACTGCCAGCCGCGTTCATTATCTCACTACGAATAGAACGTGTTGTAGTGTTGCTATTTGTGTTTACATCCATCTCTATCACCTGCTGCCGAAAGGAGGACGACAATAATGTTTTTGCCCGTGTGTGTGTGTTTGTTATTAAGATACCTGATGAACTACTTGATTAATTTTAATAACCTCAGTTGTACAACACTCTGAGTGTGACTTCTTGTGATATCAGATAATTTTGGCTCGTAAATTTAATTTCAAGGTTTGACCAAACGTCTACAACTCCATCATATCCCCTTTATTTAATTTAGATCATTTTATAGCACTGCTGTAGTTTATATTTCAGGGTACGTTGGTATCTTTAGAAGAACCTGTCTCAAAGGAAACTGCAGCGAAGGCACTGATCTGCAAAGGAATCGAGCACACATTCTGCAGGCCGTGGTACAGAACCAGTGTCAGAGAGGACGCTTTCTGTTGGTTTGAAAAAGGTTTGGAAGGGCTCTGTTTTCTTGCAGACTCAGAATTAGTCATAAAGCAAATGAAACGTTGTTGTTTGTACTTAAATGATTGGAGCTGATATTAGTCATGTTATTCTGACAATTTAGAGCTCAAAAATACAACAAATTTGTTTTTTGGGGACTTTTTTTTTAATTTAATACAAGTTTCATAACATAACATATTTCTGGGCTGAAGATAAATGAAGACATGGTGAAAAAGTTTGTATCAGAAACAAGCTAAGATGATTAAATATTTAGCCAGAGAAATTGCACTTTCTGTGAAAATGCTGTACGAAGGCAGAGTCTCGATGATTTTGCTCAAAATTGTTTGATCAACGAACTGAACTGTTTTAAGTTAAAACAAGCAGAACAGACGCTTTAATCCGCTAAACCGTAATTTAAAGCTGAAATTATTAAAAAACTGAGCTAAAAGCTTAAATTGGCAACATCCTAGCTAAAAGCTAACATGTTGAATCAGCATTCACACATTATTTTGGTGAGTTTTCACGTGATTTCACTCGCCTGAACTTGCAGATTTACTAGTTATATCTGAATCAAATCGAATAATTTGTGTATTTATTTAGTTTATATGTATGTATGGGTTTGCATACTTGTTACAGTTTATGTGACTATATATCTGAACGGTTTTACTCCTTCCTCTTGGTAAAAGTTGCACTGTATCATTTTACACTGTGCAGTTTTAGTCAATTGTTTGAACACTTTGTGAAAAACAGATAATAGGATTTTTTTGTTCTTGTGTTGGTGGGCTGGACTCAGCAGCATTAGTCGTCTGCCAACTGCTAGTCAGCGTGTTTACTCTAGCAGACATTTTGGTACGGGACCAATAATTATCTGGTTTGTCTGTTCAAAATACAACTTAGGCAGAAGCTGTAACTCAACCTCAAGCCTTCGTCTCAAACTAGAAGGGTTTGATGTTACTGAGACATAAAATAAATGCCGTAAGATGAGTCGCCATCTCACTTTTTTCCATTTTGTTTGGCGTTAAATTTAGGTGTTATTCAGCTAAGCTTAAGTAATCACTGCGTCTTATTTTTTTTTTTTATGTTTTCTTCTTCAAACACTATTTTACCAATGGGAATTGATTTACTAATTCCAAAAAAAAAAAAAAAAAACTGAAATCCTTGTTCAGTGATGGATTACTTGCGTAGCTCCAAACATGCTTATTCACCAGTTACTGATTGTTTTTGTAGGTCATTTTCAGGCCCGTCAGTTCTTTGGCAGACTCTAGTCATTGGCTTGAGAGGCATGCACACAATTCAGGCAGGAAATAAACACTAGGCTTGCATTTGATTTGGCAAACGCAGAGGAAATTGTTCTTTTAGTAGTCAAATATACTTTCATGGCAGTGTAGACCTTTTTTTTTTTGTTTTGTTTTGTTTTTTCTGGCCATGTATTTTTAGGATTCTGATTAACACGCCTGTGCACATAGGCTACAGAATTTGACAAACTAAACATGTCAAAAGGTGTTCTCAGGTTTTAAAATCACTCTTAATATGAAAGACATATAATTCCTTCAAGGAATACATATCGCCCGCTGCTTTTCATGACAGAATTTTAAGCTTTCTCATCTTCTGAAGAGAAATAACGGAACGACAAGGCGTTTCGGTCAAACTTTGCAAATGTTTTGTGCAATCTGATGCAATACTGCAAGATCTCATTTTACCTTTTAGCTCTAAGACTATGTGGAGGATGATGCTCGGCAGGTACCAAATTATAACTCAATATCTGTAAAATTACCTGATGTTGCAGCCATTTTTGTATTGGCCGCCACAGCAGCGACCGTAGCCATCTTAAATGGGTTGACTCTAAAAAGTTAATTAGTTGGTGATGTACGTTCAGTAATGAATTTCTGAGTTTTATAAAAATCTGTTCAGTGGCTCATGAGCTATTTCGCTAACCCAACAGACAAACATTCACACACATACATAAACAAAAACAGAATAATTAAATATACTGACAGTAATTCTGAGCTCAAAAGGGACCATAGTTTCCACTTTATAATCCGTTCAGAATAAACTAAGATGGCAGAAGCAGATGCTGGGATGCTCCAGGTTATCTTCATCTTTTTCTCCTGAATCTTAAACTTTTTAGGGGAAATACTTTTGTTACCTACAATATCTGTATGGGAAGAAAATGATTTTAAATCATAATAAAGTACAATTAGGTCACAAGAAGATACCAGGCTATTTTGTCTTTTTAGTCGTTTCAAGTCAGAGCCAAGAGTTGATCAAGTTAACTTTATTCATCTAGTCTGATTTGCTTTGATACTGTGCTCAAAATGTTGAGAGATTTTAAGATGGCTTGCTTTGCAGTTTGTTCTGACTTTAAGGTTTTCACCGGGCTTAAATTGAAGTTGTAGTAGAAGTTGACCTTAAATCTTACAGTAGAATTACAAGAAGTGTTATCATTATTTAAGACCAAACTCAGTGATTTATTTCCTAATTTAGCAGCATGCACTATGCATGCCCTTCCTGCTTTTCCACCCACCTGTCATCCAGTCCACTTCCTTTGACAGTATCCTCTGTCAGTGTGTCCATTACCTGAGATAAGGGATTTTGTTGAGGTGCGCTGAAGTGTGGCTGTGTTCTGTAGAACGTAACCGCTGCGATAAAAGTGGGAAAATAGGGGCCCGTTTTTGTCATTTTCTGCTCTGTTCAGTGCGACCACGAGTCCGTGGAGCTTGCGCTGCGAGTCCCCGAAGACGCGGTGCTTGAACACAAACGGCTGCCAGGAGTTGGCAGAAAAGGCCCGATTTTTCAGTCCTATTCACGCGCAGTCATGGAAAACCGAGGCTTAGCATGCTAAGCTGGAGGAAAGTTCAACCTTGTAGTAATATCGGTTTTATTACCTTGCTTTGACAGCGGCGTACTTTAAAAGATTTGCTGTCTGTAACCTTTAAAAGCAGCAGGAAGAGGGCTGCAGTTGGGCAACACAGTTTAACCTCAGTTCTTGCACCATTTTCAACGAGTTAACGTCGTGAAACCGGCTCTGATCTTTCACTTGTGTGTGAGCACACATCGACGCTGCCAGTCACACACTTCTGAAGTTCGTGTTCACCGCCGGCCGCGTGACAAACGTGCAGCCTGTGGTGTGGCGCCCTGTGTCTTTAACAGTCTGAGCTGTCTCTTCTGACAGGCAATAAGCATGACTGTCAGGATGGCAGCCATGTAAGGTCAGGACAACAAGCAGTCAGACACCCACACAATCTCTGGTGTATATATATATATTTTTTCCTTCCTCCTGTGTGCTTACTTGAACACACACATCCCAGCTCCCCTCAGTTTGTCTGGCTTAAGCCCTGTGCTAATAAGTGCTGTGATTTCTGTCAGCAGGGCTTGTTTAGGTTCAGGAAGATTAGGTTCTCAGAGCTTAGCCAGTGGAGATAATAGCTGCTTTCCAATAGACACGTTTGTTTTTCCTCAATATTTAATGTAATCGTGTGTTTTTTTGTTTTGTTTTTTTTCTGTTTGTTGAGTGGGCGGAGTGTCTTTCGGAGCTTCAGGCATAATGTAGCGGCGCTCTAGCGAAAGAGGATTTAACTGTAGGGAGTTTTCTGTGTGAACTCAGTTATCCATCATTCATCTGTGGTAAATTGGTGGTTTTCCTGGTGATGGTGACAGAGGATAAACACCTGTCAGCTCGACTACAGGGCAAGGCTCTGTTCCAACAAAGCTTCAAAGTATCCTTATGTCTTTAAACAAATTAGAAACAAATGGTAGTATTTAACTTGAGTCATCTTTCAGAAAATAAAGCTGCCACGTTTTTTTTTTTATTGTGGCAAATTATATTCAAGCAAAAAGAGCTTACAGTGAAAAAACAAAGCAGAATAAAATCTTTATTTTCAAAGTTTTCTACCATTTGAGAATTGACTGATTGGGGGGGGGGCACCAGTGTTATTAAACGAGAAAGGGAGAGGTCACAATAGTCTCAATTCTTCAAATTTGCTATTTTAACTGGACTTCAAATATTCAAAAAAAAAAAAAATCACTGTCTACTCTTGGCTCTGAGTTGTACTGGAAGTTTCACGTGTGAAGTGTGTAGAGCAGTCCAGTAATACTATGATACCGTTGTGTACTTAAAAGTTTTCTCCTTTTCCAACTTGTGTCCATTGAGCCAAAAAGAGAGAAAGCAGCCTTTAAGTAATCAAGCAAATTCAATCCTTCTATTTAATGCAAGCTCTATAAAACAAAGAAAATGTGCAGGATGGGCAAAAATATATTTTAGTACTTCTCACTGACAACTGCTTTAGTTAATTATTGAACTGATAGGGTATGTTCAGAAGTTTCGGCCCATAATAAAGTTTTAAAGTCCCTGACTTAACATTACACCATTTCAACATGACACAAACGGTGCAGATGTGGCCAATTAAAACAGATTCTACGTCTCATCTGCTCTGAAAATGTTAAACGATCAACGTTTAGTTCCCTCTTTAAATGGATCGCTTGCTCCTACAGATTTGTTAAAACTGGTATTTTGGTTAGGCGGTTTATTTTATCACGCAAGACCTAATCATTTTAAAGACAATTGTTCTTCTGCTTTGGAAATGCAGATCTGCATTCCAGTACTGTCGAAGTACAATCCTGGAAACCATCATTCTGCCTTCACGTCTCATTTGTCTTTTAAATGGAATATGGCTTTGACTCTTCACGTGTCTTTATGTCTCTTTCCAGAGATGCCTGTCTGCAGCCACTTCCCAGCACTGGAGGATTTTTGTCTCGTCGTCTGCCATGTCTGCAGTAAGGTGGTCACTCCTCAGGGCATCCTCACACATTATGGTAAGAGACAGCAACCCCCTTTTTAAGCATTTATCGCTGCGGTCCACTTTAAAAACAACCTCATTGCATATGTCATTTACACAAACACACGTGTGCCCTCGAAGGCTGAGAAACACTAAATAATTTACAGGTATAGCCTTGTAAACAAGCATTTTCTTTTGATAAATATGGACCAAGTCATTTATGAACATATTTTTCTCTTATGGTTGTGCTCAGAAGGCAGGGTGGTATTATTTCCTGTTCAACTTAAAGGAAAATTTGTTTTATGAAGAAAATATTATTTTTTTTATTGTGGAGTTGGAAAATATTGCTTGAATAAGAACATTGGAGAAAGAATGCTTTAACTATGAACACATCTAAGCTGGTTGTCTTTTCCAAATAGGTTGGCTATGCTTGTAAAATGTGATTGTTGTTGCTATGGAGACCATGTTCTTTTGCTGTTATCCCTAATAATACAGCTGATGTGTTGCTCAGTCATTATCAGCACTCATAAAATGTGTAACCCAGCGTTTGAGGAGAAGTTCAAATTTGAAAAAAAGGGTTTATATTTTCAGAGGATATTTATAGAAAGTGAACTGTTATTGATCAGCTGATGGAGTTACATCACCGCTGCACCCTGCTCTCATTGGCTCCCCGTCCGTCTACTTCCTGTTTGTTTTTCGATCATCGCTCCACTGAGCACGCTCGCATCTGCCCGCAAGCTGCTGCTGCTGCTTCAGCTGTCTGTTTGAGCTGGGTGAGGCAGGGTGTGTGGGTGTGTGTGTGTGGAGGGGGCACACGGTCACGCCTAATGAACTCACACACAAAGACACTTCTTCCAATGTGGAGGAACACTCGCACACCCTCACTTTCTATTTCTTAACAGAAAAAAGATTGGTGTTAATGTGAGAACACACACACACACACACACACACTCTTCAAAACTCTGGGCAGCTGCTGTTGTTTTGTCCCTGCTTCTGCCCCCCCCCCCCTTTCAGGCTGTCCCTTTTCCTCTTGTTGGCAGAGTTTCTCTGTGTTTCTGTCCTCGGGTGACAGCAGGTCTGAAGCACGTCTGCACACACATGCAAACACACAGGTGAGAGTGGGAGTCTCCCAAGAGCTTCCTGTAAAACCAGTGATCCCTGTGAGAACAGGCAGTTGTAGTTTGTCAGCAAGTAAATTCATAATCATGATCATTTTGGGCAATAATGTAACCACTGTCACTGAAAACAATTATTCATTGAGTTTGGACCTAAAGAACAGGAAGTTTTCCTGCTGAATTTTCCCTTAAAATAACAAATAAGTATTTATTCAAATGTAGGCTACTTTATAAAATAATAGGCACAAATAAATAAAATCAGTAATAAAGTACACTTCCACTATAACGTAAGGCCCTGAAAGGTATTTAAAATCAAAATCTGCCTGTACATTGTTTCTAAGTATAAAAACAAAACCTCCCAGTCATTTTGTAGAATAAAGTTCCTCTTGTTTGTTTCATGTGAGAGTAACTTTTTCTAAAAAGTCTTTGCTTTTTAGAAAATAAAAATAGACTGTGGGATTTCTTATCTGTTGTTTTGTTAATGACTTATATTTTTATAAATGTCACGTTCTTCCTGGCATGTTTTCAGGTGAAAGAGTTTGTTAAAATGATAAAAACACTTCCCTTCTTTCTGGTTTTGATCTGACTCTGTGTCCTCGTGCGTTCCCCGTCAGTCATTCACCAACTAAACTTACTCAAAAGTCAATTATCTGCCTGTGACAAAACAAAAGTGTTTCTATTTCTGTTTGGATGTGCAGTTTGTTTAGCTTACCCCCCACTTATGTCCAGTTAATTCCCACAAATTTCTGTTATTCCCAAGATAAGTTTCCAATTTGAAATATTTCCAAAATAACTTCACTTCCAATGAAAGGTTTTTGGAAAACGTGTCCAGGAAGCGTACCAAAAATTTTACCGCCCCCCTCCGCCTGCATTTCTGTTTCTGAATACCCAAAACTTTACTGATTTACTTTGGTGTGAGCAGAAGTTTGATTCGAGTCGTAGTTGTCTGTTTGCTATTAATGAAAGCGTTTGATTTTTACAGCGTTATAAGTGTCGTAGTGCTCCTCCTGACCTCTGCTTGATGGATTACCTTCAGCAGGTTGCCCTGGCAGGACAGTTTTATGTTGTTTTCTGCATTTCCTCCTATTGTTGCACATTTCTATCGTGTCCCTTCAGCATCTTTTACAAGCACGGCACCGTCGTTCCCTGCTGGGAATTCCACTTTAAATGTTGTGACCCTATTCGGTTTTGCATGCATCCGTCGAAGGCTTTATAGCTCTGAAGCTTCCACAGAAATACATAGACGCAGAACTGAAGGGAACCGCCTCGGGGGGGTCACTGGCTCCTAGCTATACATGCCGAGTTTGCTGCTTATTTTTGCCTCATTTGAACAAGGGAGCGAGCTCGCGTCGAGATGTCACTTCCTCAGTTCTCACATTAAGATGTACTCAATTTTTCCCACCAGAAACTTGCTCCATTTAGTGGATTTGTGTGTTTAAATCGTCTTAGAGTAAAGCAAGCATGTATATTCTTAGCATAAGTGCCTCAGTGGGATATAAACTAAATCCCTCATTCAGGCAGTGTAAGTAATATGTCCTCTCTGGTGGGCTTTCTTATAAAAAAAAATTCATAAAGAAAAACTTCAGAGCTTATTACAAACCCGATCAGGATGCAAACGTGTCTGTGGTGAAGGATTTCCTTCCACTGCAAAGCCAGCTGTAAAACTTAATGAAACATGAGTTCTATAAGGGCAACTCTTGTTCGCATAATGTATTCGAAACGGCATTCCACGTGTGCTATTATCCCCCGAGCAGCGCAACACGCTTGAAAATGCATGAGTCACTGCAAATGTATGCTTTTGAAGCAGCGTGTTTAAATAAATCAGGGCTCCACAGCGCTTTTTTGATAATTCACTGTATTCCTTCCACTTCCCGTCGACTACCACTCCTCTTCTTCTGCTGACCACCTCCCTCCTGCTTGTGGCCCGCTGTGTGTGAGTAAGTCAGGCACATGATGAAAGGCTCATGTTGTTGCCGTTGGTGGGAGCGTGTGTATGTGTGTGTGTGTGTCTCTCTCTCTGTGTGTCTCGCTCTCGGTTTGCTCGCCTTGCAACTTTTCTCCGGCTGTGGATTTATTGAGCTCTGAGGCAGATCAAATCAATTCTGGATTTCCTTTTGGTTTCATTTCGCTCCTAAATTTACCAGTGATCGAGCTGCTCTTTGTTTCTACGTTTTTAAGTGGTTGTTGTTCAATGTGTGTGTGTGTGTGTGTGTGTGTGTGAGTGCCCAGGCTTCTGTGTTATTGTTCTTCTCACTTGCTGTTTGGCTGATGGTGGAGAGATTTGCCTTTAACCACAGAGGCTGTGTTTAGTTTCCTTTACCGGTGGTGAGTGATATTTTGTTGTTACCGCAGTTGGCTGTATGCAAACTAATAGCTGAGGTGTGGCCTAATTTAATGCCACTTGGTTCTGAAGTTTTTGGAGTCATTTTAATTTACTTATTACTTGGTTGAGGGCGTGGAGGAAGGTCGAAAGAAATAGTTTTATCCTCTCATCTCACACAGACCATGTATACAGTCAATACCACAGTTTTTACTTCACTTTGACTAGTTAGTTTCAGTTATCGACGCTTGTTTTGGCAAAAACAACATTGTCTTTGAGGTTTGTTTACACTGAAAAACCTCTAAATTACTTGCTTTGTCGGCTCTTATTTGTTCCCCAAAATCTCTATGACAACTTTTAAGGACCTGCTACATCTCTTTCACTTCGTGTTCTTCGCATGGCAGTTTTTATTGTTCGACTTGTGTTCATAGTGTATTGCGTTTTTATGTGGCCGGTGTTTGGTTCCCAAACTGCAGAGCAAGTTTGTCACTTTTATGTCGTGTGTGTGAAACGGTTGCATCAACATGTGCTTTAAAAAAACTTCTTTTCCCTTCAGAGAAAACACTCAAAACTCACATTTGACTAATTGTTTACGTAAGCAAACACATTTTAGCATTGCCTAAATATCTGTGTGCATATGTGTTCAGTTGTGTGTCAGCAAAATATCTCATGAATGCTTTTATTATATTTATTGTGCCTACTCACCAATAGTGCCACAATTTAATGTAAATTCTAAATTAATTGAAACAACTTTAACAGACTGTTTTGGAGTAAGACATCTATTTTTACATCGGTATTTTTTTTGTGTGTGTTTTCCATTGTAACTTAAGTGTTTTCATTTCACACTATTTAATTCAAGTTCTGAAGGCAGCAGCTGTGGTTCCATTTAACACTAAAAGACCAAGACAGATGGGATTTCTCAGATCTTTTTCCTCCTCGTTTTCTCATGTCAGTTTCTCTCCTCTCCTTCTCCCCTGCTCAGCATAAACAAACTCAGCTGAGCTCTGAGAGCCTCCTTCCTCATCACCCTCTGGCTCCGCCCACAGGATGAGTCAGAGTCCAATAAGAAGCCAGCTGGGCTCTCAGCATCGCCATAACAACAAGCAGGCAGGAGAGCGTAGCAGGGAGGGCGCCCTTGTGGTCCAGCGGCTTAGTGACCTTGCCTGGGTGTTTGTCCATGTATTGTAAATCAGCGTAGTTAGCGTCCAACTGGTTGTTCGTGTTTCTGGTTGAGTGGTGAAAAAAAAGAAAGAAAATCTGGCTTTTCTGTGGGAAAATTAGTTCATTCATTATTTCTTCCTGCATGGTGCTATCTTACAAGCTGCATGCGTTTGTTTCTTTTTATTGACAGGATTTAAGTTTTTTTCTTTGCATTACAATCTTCATTTGTGTATTCATGCTGTGCGCAGGTTAACTTTTATTTGGCTCTATTTGTTACTTTCTGTCCTACCCTGAAACATGGAAACTTCCCCAAAAAAATGGTTGGCAAAAATGAACATAACTACACAACTAAGTACTGTATTTTCCGCACTATAGGACGCACTGGATTATCGTTTTTTGAGAAAATTGAAGGCTTTTAAGTGCGCCTTATAGTCTGTATAGTGTATGTATAGTCTTGCATTAATGTTAGTCTGTCCGATCTATAGACACATTTCAAACATAGGTTTGTAATAAACATACACTTTGATGGTGTAAAAATTAAATGAACTTGATTAAAAACAACAATAATATGAGTAATAATAATAAATGGCATTTTATGGCCTGCAGGCATAATAAAAACTTGTGGAAAATTTAGGTTTTCATAATTTCTGAATGATTTTAGTACGGATGGGAATCTTACGACTGAACTCAATTTCTATTCAGTTTGATTTATGAAATGATTATTGACGCATTATCTTGAAACGTAAATGACTGGCCTCATTTGCATAAAAACACTATGTATTCATGGCTAATAAAGAGTGCACAATATTAGGTAAAATGTAAAACTGATTAACTGATTGACATTATGTAAAATGTAAATTAAAAAAACAGAACAATGAAACATGAATGTTTAAACTGAGAAATTATATCATTGTCTTTTTTAAAATAAGGTTAATTTGAATTTTGTGGCAGCAGCACATCTCAGTTTACATTTTACACAACATCCCATATTTTCCAGTATTGGGGTTAAATAGCAATATTCTCATAGCATCAAAAAAGAAGCTTGGAGCCATAAAGCTGAGTTGACTAAAATGGTGAAAGTCCAGTTTGTGAAACGGTGAGAAAGAACATGTGAATAAATGTGGGAAATGTGTGCTGCATACTTGCGAATGTGACTCTGGACTTTAACCTCGTAATTCTGAATACAGCTGTCTGCCTCCGCTTGGTTATTTACACACCTGTCCCCCCCTCCACACACACACACACACACACATCGCATGCACAGATGAAACTCCCACAAAGAAAAGCACTGTACGTCTATTCCTTATAGGCTTTGCATCATTACTGTTGCAGCTTCTGCATTAAACAAATGCAGTTATAAGTTCTTCCATCATACCATGTCTTCTTCATATACGTATGCATATGTATACATACTCTGTTTCAATTAGTACTTCAGATGCTCCTAAACACACACACACACACACACAGAGTCACCTGCAGCACATTTATACCCATGCACTTTGAGCAAACACATTTTGCATGTTCGACTCAGCACTGTCCTGCTGTTAGGAGCCTTTATTTCTGTCGTCTTTCAACATTTGTTCAGCGAAGCCTCATGCTGCTCGCCGGTTACACCATTAAACCGAGAGAAGGCAACATCACTGTGTGCTTTTGTTTTTGCATGAATTGGTTCTTAGATGGTAGAATCCATTGACCAGCTCTTCCAAAGCATTAGCTTATGGATTTTTTTTTTTGTGCTGGAATATTTCCTCTGTCTTCATCTTTACCGTATACGCACGAGAATGCCAGCATTCTTCTTTTATAACTCCAAGTTAGAGTTCAGATATGTTTCCTTGCTTTCACACATGGGTGGCGATCTTAGACTGAGATTGTCTTATTCTGAGAAATGAATTATTACTATTTATTTTCAACCTTTAAAATAAAATCATGCACAATCTCATCTGATTTGTGATATCGCTCATCTTGCGTGATTTGTTAGCATTTGGAGTATATTATCAGCTACTATTATCACCATTTTTGTGTAGGGTATGGTTGATTAGCTGTGGCAGCCATCTTGAATTGAACGAGCTCTGCACAGAAGTCGATGTTTGTTTTAAACTTTGATGAATGAGCTCGTGAGTTTCCGTGCGCTATAAATTCAGAAACAATGACTCGAGTGAAAGCAAAGTGTGTCGCCGACTAATCTTTTTACCTGAGCTTCTCTCATCAGGGCACATCTGACAGTTTTGCCACTTCCTGAACTTCTTGATTCTTATCAGCAGATAGGAAATTCAGTCTAGATTTTGGGCCAGTTTAATCATAAAAGAAAAAGAAAAACCTGCTGCTTTTACACCTCTTCAGAAGCAGAATAGCTCACTGTACAACTTTACATGTTTCACTTGGTTTCTGAGTTTTGGCTTCGGCTGCACAAGACGACAGTTTCGGTGTGTGTGGTGTTTTATTTATTTTTTTATTATTATTATTTTCCCCCCTGATTTCTGAGCGTTTACGACGTGTTCACCCCTCTGTTTTCATTCAGGTAGCTGGGCTATAGTTTCCCTGTGAGACAGACACAGAGAGAGACAGTCCTGGACCACAACCCCCCACCCCCCTACCCACCCTGCTCCCACAAAGACATGCATAGCAAAAACCGTAAGTGTAAAAGCTCCTCTCCTCAGTTTCCCTCCCCACTTCCTGACAGCCTTGTGATTTACTCCGTTGTGCATTTCCTACTGTGTGTCTCCGCAGTTTGCACTCACGTATTGGGATCCGATTTGGGTCAAAAAGGTGTTTAGGATTGTTTGCTTCTGATTGAACTTCATTACGATGGAGTTCATCCAACAAGGACACTTCAGATTAGTGCTGGGCATGTTGCTAATTCTGATTTGGAAACAGTTTGTTTTTGTGGAGATAATGAGGCACAGTTTTGTTTTGTTTTTTGTGATAGAACATAAGCATCTGGTCCCAGAGTAGTAAGAAAAATGTCAACATTGGTCTAAATGGCATGATAAGCTACCCTTTACTCCAAAAAGGTTGCAACATATAAAATGTAAATAAAAACGGAATGCGATGATTTTCAAATTTCATAAACCTATATTTTATTCACAGGGGAAAATAGTGAACGTATCAAATGTTGAAAGTAAGAAATTGTACCTTTTTGGGGAGGAAATAAAAGGTAATTTTGAATTTTATGGCAACAAAACATCTCAAAAAAGACAAGACCATGTCATCAATAGTATAGAAAAGTAAGTAGTATGAGTAAGAAACACATGGAAGAGCATTTTGCAATGAATTGGATTGATTGGCAACAGATTAATAATAGGACTGGGTATAAAAAGCATTTAAAGAAGTTGAATCTCGCAGAAGTAAAGATAGGAAGAGGTTCACTGGTCTGAAAAAAATATATCTAAAAGTAGGGAACAGTTTCAAAATAATTCTGCTCAATGGAAAATTGGGAAGACTGAATATTCAGTCCTCTATAGTTCATAACATCAAAAGATTTCAAGAATCTGGAGAAAATCTTTGCTCAAAGGACAAGGTCGAAAGTCAGTATCGATGTCTGTGAACACGAGGCCTTCAGGGGCCTCAGCCTTAAAACCAGGTCTGTTTCTGTTCTGGACATCACTGCATGGACTCGGGAACACTTCCACAGATCATCGTCTGTAAACATAATTCTCTGTGACATCCACAGATGCTGCTTGAAGCTCCATCATGTAAAGAAGAAGCCAGATGTGAACACCATCCAGAAACGCTGCTGTCTTCTCTGGACCAAAGCTCATTGGTCCACAGAAAACTGTTCTGTGGTCGGACAAATTGGCATTTAACCTTTTTTCGTGGAAATCACAAACCACCACATTCTCATTCTAAAGAGGAGAGGGACATCCAGTCTGTTATCAGCACACAGTTTAAAAGCTTGCCTCTCTGATGGTATGGGGGTGCATTAGGGGACAGCTTGCACATCTGGAAAGACACCATCAATGCAGAACAGTTTATACAGGTTTTAGAGTAGCATGTTCTCCCATCCATCCATTTTCAGGAATATGCAAGGAAGGCATCCATTAACAGCATGGCTCTGTTGCCGAAGAGTCCAGGTCCTGAACGGGCCTATTGAACATCTAAAATCCTACATTGGACAAGAATGGGACAACATTTCCTCCAAAACCTCCATCAGCTGCTCTCCTCAGGTCCTAGAAATATATAGATTGTTGTTAAAAGAAGAGGTGATGCTTCGCAGTGGCCTTGTCCTGTCTTTTTTGAGCTGTGTTAATGGATAAAATTAATTTTTTTTTCCTTTAAAATGGTACCATTTCTTAGTTTAAACATTTGATATGTTTACTGTGTTCCATTGTGAATAAAATATGCGTTTGAGATTCTGTTTATTTACATTTTACACAATGTCCTAACTTTTTAAGAAATGAGGTTTTACATTCAGCATGGCACTCAAGGTGTAATTTAATGCAAATCACAAAAATGTACCAAAAAAATGACTCACTGGTGATGCATGATTACATTAGGAGTGTACTAAATTTTAATTTAAAAAATATATATTTTGTGCATTCTCTGTTTAACATCACATATAAAGTATTTGTCTCTGTTTTTGTCTTGGCCTGTTTTAGAGAAGCGACACAGCTCCCCGATTCCTTCCAGGGGCCCCTCGGTTCCCATGAAGCCCAAAGCACCTGCAGTGGCCCCCGCTGTGGCTCCCAGCCCCGGGGACACTCTGGCATTCAGGGTCCCCAAAGATTACCCTCACTCCCGCTTCAGCAAGGCGCCGCTCGCCGTCTACCCACCAAAGGGGGCTCGGAACAAGACCTGGTGTGTGCGCACTTTGCTTTTGAACACGATTGCATCCTTCCTCACATCCCCAGAGTAGTTTTACAGAGACCCCGAGTCTGATAAAGGCCACATGTTGCTTTTAACGCCTCTAAAATATTCATTTTCACTTGTTTTACTCATTTTTTTCTTTGTGTTTCACTGCAGTGTATCACTACCAGTTGTGAGTCTGGAGAAGATGCCTTGTCTGAACCGAGCAGACTCAGCTTCCCACGTGCGCCTCTCCTCCACCTCCTCCTCCTTCTCCTCCTCATCCACCCTCTCCCCACTCAAGTCCTCCTCCTTCACACCCCCAGCCTCCCAGCGCTCGGGTGAAAAGCTCACCAACGGCCGCGGCAGCAGCGGGCCGCCCACGCCGCGCTCCATCACGCCTCCATCCTCTCTAGACACATGGCCCAGTCCCGCTCGCTCGCCATTGGACAGACGGGCAGCGTCGACGCCGTCTCCCTCCCCGGTAGACAGGAAGTCCGCGACGTCCCCTTCGCCCTCACACCGACCTGTAGCTCTGCCGCTGTTGCCGTCACTCTCGCCGAAGGAGAAGAAGCAGCAGAATGGGACTAAGACTCCCTCCAAGTCCCACAGGAGACTTTCAGGTCAGACACTTATGTTCATTCAGTAAATGTTACGCATGGGAATTAAAAATGGTTTTACTTTTTTGCAAAGGAAGAGTTTGGGTATCCTTCTCTTTACACACCATCATCTCTATATCTTTGCTTAAAGCTTCCTGTTGGAATCCATGCATAAGTTTAAAACCTGTTTTTAATATTAGTATTTTTTTGAGCTCTACAAGACTAAATGTTTGGCTGCTCAATGGACAGAGGAGAGGTGATACGAAAGACTTAAAAACAGAAAGATATTTACTAATATTCTTGTCTTTCTGTTATTTTAATGATACTCATAACAACACCAGAAGAGGCTAATCTCTTTTTTTTAATTCACATTTAGATAGCCAACAAACCCGGCCTAATTTTTATGTTTATTTAAACTATGTACTTTATTATTTTACGTTAAGATAGTTAATCATTTTTCACAAATATAGAAAGGACACATAGACCTGCATAGTTCAGTTTTATCTTTTATAAAAGGGGTATAAGCTATGAAATATTTTTTTCATCCTTAAAATATTATTTCTTTTGTTCCAACATGTAAAACTATCAGTAAACATCATAAATGTTTATGGGTTTTTAGTTTTACTATGAAATAAACTGTAGTTTTTTATATGCAGTGTTATATAACGCTTTATGAGTTGGTATATTTATTTCAAGCTTTTAGGACATTGGTTAGAAAAGCCCCCCCCCCCATAGCAAAGTGGACCACCAGTTGATGATCACGGTTCTTCTAGCACATTTTGCTGCTCCGGACACATTTATTGTCGTGTGTGAAGGGGCAGAAATGGCTCTTTTGATTGTAGAGAATTGCAGACCCTCTTTAACACATTATTGCAGCTAATTCTGGTATCGTCCTTTCATCATCAGATCATTCTCCACCTCCTCCTTTCTTGTTTCTCTTAAGTTTTCACTCTGTCATGTTTTTTCTTCCTTCCTCTTCTGTTTTGTTTTTTCCTTCCATTTCTCACTTGTCTTGCTCTGCCTTCCTCATCGTTCTGTCTTCCTGTCTTGCACCCGGTTGGTATCCTGTGTGTAGTTGTCGTGAACCGTGCAAGTAAAGATGTGAGTTTGTTTATGTCTCGGCACGTGTTTGTTGCCCTGTTGTCCATTAGCGCAAACACAAAGATTACAGGGATTACAGGACAGGTCAGGATGAGATTACAGCCTCCACACAGCAACAGTTTAAGATAACCTGCTGACTAGAGGGTGTAGTCGGGCTGGTAGTTTGTACTTAGAAACAAAGAGTACTCCTTTTTACTTGAAAGCCATAAATTTGATGGAGTTCAGTTTAAGATTTCATCCATTTCCAATTGCTCCAAAAGCAACAGTAATGTTTTATGTGTTTAACGAAAAATATACCAACAGAAGGCTTGTTTTATATCTGTAAGCAATAAACTTCACGTATAAAAAAAGAAACAAATTTCCATTTTTAACGTTACCATAAGCTGTCATATTAAGCTTTACAAAACTCTCCATTAAATGTTTTGCATAAAAAATTCTTAATAAGACAAAAGGTGAAGTTACTCTTCCATTTAAATTTATGATGACCTCTTATCTGTCCACAAATTTATTAATAATAGTAATAATACTTTTATTTTTCCATTTTTATTTATAATGCTCTTTCCATCTTGAGATCTCAAAGGGCTACAAAGGGGTAAAAACAAAACACACAGTTACAATAAAAGAAGTAAAATAAGAGATTCAAATAAACATCAAAGGAAGTGAACCAAAGATTTTACTAACAAAAAAAGTCTTAAGATCTTTTTCTTTTTTAAAAAAAAAAACAGACATTCAAACATTTGGCTATTAAAGGGTGCAAACGGTAGGTGTGAATCCTTCGGCACCTCACGATCCAATTACAATTCAGAGGACTGCGATGTGATTATTAATTCATTATTGATGCATTTTGATTATCTTAGAACTTAAATGACTCCAGCAGGGGAGGGCCACCACCCTGCACGTTTTCCTTGTTTCTCTGCTCCAACACACCTGATTTGAATCAGTGGGTGATTAACAGGCTTCTGCAGAACATGAAGAGGTAATTTAACCACTGAATCAAGTGTTGGAGCAGGGAAACAAGTAAAACATGCAGGATAGTGGCTCTTGAGGACCAGGGTTGCCTACCCCTTGACTATGGGTTATTTTCAATAAATTAACAGTGATTTATACTTTTTCTTTCTTAATAACAAGTCCACAATAACATAGGTCAAGACTATTCATCACAAACTGCTGTCTTACAATTAGCATAGATGCTGAGTTAACATTAAAAACGACATAGAAAAGCTAACATGATTAGCATTGTGTTTATTACTGGGAATTTATACACAAATCAAACGTTTCAACGTCTTTACTAAAGACAGCCGTGTTATTATAACTTCAGCTGTTAATTACAGACATGTCCTTCAGGGTTTAGTGAAGAAAAGATGTGAAAACAGCGACATGTTTCTACTACAGGAAGCTACGGTTACCCTGCCAGGACAAACAGCACCGTGCAGCAACTACTCTGCTGATTCTCTTAAAGTGGTGCACAGTCTGCTTTTATCAAGTTATCTGAACACAGTTTGGAGCTGTGCAGTATAAATATTTAGAGGAACCAGCAAAAATTAAATTGAAATATTGAATAGTATTTTTTTTTAAAGTTTGAGTATATGTTCAGATGGAAATGTCTGTTACAAATGAGTTCTGGATGTTGTAAGCTGTGCCCGTGTTTCTGCCCAGAACAGACCCACCGGATTCAAAGTTCTGCCTTTCCTTGTTGGTTTCATTTGCATCTATTTCCTCCGAGTTTGATTTCTTGTTGTTTTCAACCTGAACTCTGTAAATTCAACAGATTGAAAATTTGTTTTTGGTAACTTTGAAGCAGATTGTCAGACATTCTGTCTGCTTAAATTTATAAGACAGAACCATAAAAAAATCACATAAATTACTCTAAAACATTTTAACTGGATTTTTGTAGCTTTTTATGCTTCTGTTGCCGTTTCATCTCATCAAACTCGTTTTGAAAAATACATCTTTTCACACGAAACTTCTGAGACACTTGCTGTTTACTGATTCAGCCTTTAGAGCTGAGATTTACATTTAATCAAATGAATGAGCCGCCAAGACGGCCTACATTAAGACAGAAAAGACTTGGCTCAGCTGTCACTCACTTGTGACTCTTGTCAGGCTGCCAGTACATCCTGTCAGGAATGATTTGTCACAGCACGAAGGACGGCTTCGGTTAATGTGTTTGATACTGAAAACACCATCGCCGATCTCACACACAAGACTACCATAAGAGAAGCCTTAAAACTCAACTGGGTGATTGAAACCGTAAAGGAGAATGTGAATAATTATCATCCGCAGGAGTACGAAACTGAACCGCCGCTCTTCAGTTCGCTCGTGGCGATGCAGCGCTGCCCACTCTCACCAAATTAGATTTGATTATTGAAGGACGGAAGGAAGAAATTACCCAATGATTGATTTTTTTTTTTTTTTTTTTTCTGAGTCTAATGTGTGTATTTTACAGGGAGAGTGTTTGACCCAGACAAGCACTGTGGAGTGCCGGACCCCGAGACGAAGCGATCCTGCACAAGGTCTCTCACCTGCAAGGTAACACAAACGTCTGTCGTTTCGCCTGCAGCCGCATTTTGTTTATGGGAGTGCTGATATTAAAAAGCCTACTAACATCGCTGCTTAGAGACTCCAACCACAGCTACCATCCTGCCTCTCTGTTTGCCCTTCTCATATGTCTCTATTGCCAATTTCCCAGTTAACGCTGGGTAGCATTGCTGAAGCATTCCAGGGCCTACATTTCACTTGATGAGGTAATTATAGATGTTCGATGAGGCTACATCATCTTTTAGCTGTAATACTCCATTACTGCCCTTTAATTACCTCCACCAAGCTTTACTAATCTTTTCAAACAGACTGGTTATTAGGTAATTAAAGCCCTATCAAGCCACTGTATTCATGTATTTCTTAGGGGTTGGAATCAGGAAGTGGATGAAGTTGTTGAAAAACATCATGTCTGTAACATAGTTGTCATCTTTGGGTATGTTGTGTGATTTTATAATAGGTAAAATATCATAAAAAACATGTTAAGTACTATTTTATAGATAAATTAGGGGCCACTTTGTGTTAGGTGTCTCTTCCTGTCGAAAACCTGCAAATGGAAGATCTATTTAAGAACTTGAACTTTAAAAAAAAAAAAGACTAAAATAGTTTTATTGACTTTCTTTATTGATGAAAGCACTCATACTTTGGCAGAAAACAAGTTGAGCTCCTGTGGTGTTTTTTACCTGTTAGGAGCAACAAGGAGTCTCAGGCAGAAGCAATTTGTGTGAAAAGAAACATCCTTTTTGTTGACGAGGAAAATGGAGACGTGTTGATTTTTCTGTGAACTAACATTTCCAGTGGAGCTAAATTAAATTTGACTGCTCTCTGTGCAGACAAAAACACCGTGCACGCCTCGGAGTCCCTTGTAGAGAGTGGACCACTCCTCCTCCATCTAACTGTCCTCTGTGTCCTCTGTCCTCACTCCAGCTAGCTCCATGTCCTCTGTAACTGCATCCATATATCTCCTCTTTGTCTTTTTTTCTGGCAGCTGCATCTCTAAGGCTACATTCAAACTGCAGGCAAATACGACCCAATTCAGATTTTTTACATTTTTTTATTTTTTTGTCCCTATGCGACACATATCAGATTTTTTATTTTTTATTTTTATTTTGCCCCTATGCGACACATATCAGATTTTTTTTCTTGGCAGTGTGAACATAGCAAATCAGATTTTTTTTTTCATATCCGACCCAGGTCTTTTTGTGTGTGTGGTACATAGCCAGTGTTTTTCAAAGTGACCGCAGTGTGAACGTTCATGTCGTATTTCATCCGACTTGCACGTCGGATTAAAGGACGGCGGTCCCTCAGGTCAACGTCCCATCACTCTTGGCTCCGACTCTGCATCCGCACACGCCTCTGCTCAGAGGTAGCAGCCGCAGCTCCAAATAAAGGTCGTCGTTAACATTTGCGTTCCTTTTCCTTCTCGGTCTTCTTTTATCTTTTACCATGTGGATGTACAGTTGGACAGCAGCATCAGAATCGATACACACATGCTAACACTCGCAGCGTCCATATTAACTACCATAAACACAGCATGCGAAGTGTGACGTCATGCCTTTTGCGTGTGCGGGTCATTTCAAGAACTGGAGGCTGTTCATACTAAAGTCTGATGGAGGTTGCGTTTAAAATGTAATGTGAACGAACACACAAAAAAATTGGATTTGAGCAAAAAATCTGAATTGAGCATTAAGACCTGCAGTGTGAACATAGCCTAACATCCTTCTACCAATATACCCCCTGTCCCTCCTCTGCACATGTCCAAACCATCTCAGTCTGGCCTCTCTAACTTTATGACCTCATTCCTAATCCTGTCCATCCTCGTCCCTCCCGAGGAGAACCTCAACATCTTCAGCTCTGCCACTTCCTGTTGGCATTTTCTCACTCTCAAAAGTGTTGTTGAATAATCCAGTCAAAAGCCTCACTGCCATCTCTCCTAGACATTTCCATACCTCCACTGGTATGTCATCAGGTTATGGAGCAGGTGGAGGAGAGCCTGGAGAGGTAGAAGTATGCTCCGGAGAGATGAAGATTTTAAGATTTTCACTGGGAGCAACTAAATTGGACGGGATCAGTTTTGAGTATATTAGAGGGGCCACTCAGGTTGAGCAGTTCAGAGACAAAGTTCAGGCTGAGATGAACTCTGATAGAAAAGGAGCTTCCAGGAAGGAGGGAAAAGGGGAAGACTACAGAGGAGGATGCTGGAGTAGGGTGAGATGGAGGCAGATGATCTGCCGCGAGGACCCCTGAAGGGAGCAGCCGTTAGAAGAAGAATTTGTACAACATAAGAGCTAGCTTAAAACGAGCACGCTCAGCATTAGCCTTGGTAACATGATAGGAATTATGCTCGGCAACACTAAAATAGACTGAGTGCATGATCCTCCAGCAAATCGACAGCATTGTTTCAGTTACATTATAATTACAGGTTGAGCAATGGTTCCAGAAACTGTACTCCGGCTTAAAGCTGCTAAGTTGCTTTTACTGTCAGGACCAATCATGCACTGACAAGGAGGTAGAATAAGAGAGAGCATCAACTGGGTCTTTAAATACTACTTCTGAGATCCCGAACATGCTTTACAACCTCAGGAAAACAGTTATTCTGGAGCCTGCACTTATCTCCGCGCTCTGTGACCTAATATGTGCAGTCGACATTCATTTCTCCGCTCCATTCAGCTCCTGCTTTTCTGGCTCTGACAGCTTCAACACAGAATCAAATATTTCATTCTTTTCTCAAAACAAATCAGAATTTTGTGATATAGTTTAGTGAAAAAATAAATGCAGACAGAACCTCACAGCTAATAGTTTAACAATCAGTTGTTTTAATTTGTACCAAGCTTTTTTTAGATGCAGGGCTTTAGCCGTCAGACGGCTCGGGTGTTTTTGCTGACATCATCGAACCGTGTGTCACCTCGCTGAGAGACTGCTCTTTTCTCAGATTTAAATTGTTCATCTGTCACATTTTTTTTTTATTCAGCAACCACAATGGTCAGGATTTTGATTCATGAACCTTCCAAGCCAGTTTGAAAAGGACTTGGCTTTCAGTATTTCCTTTTAAGTGAACGTTGGGGGGAAAAAAAAAAAAAGAACACCACCCCAGAAGCAACAATTTGAGTTAATACCAGAGATTCAGCAGCCTCTCTTAACTCTGCAAATATCTACTGGAAAATCAAATGTTTGGTGGTTGGTTACCCTCCAAAGTACCTGGAAGGATTTACAAGCTGAGCAAGCTGAGTGGGCTCAGGTCATATTTGCCATGTTAGTGTGAGCAGTGATTGTGGAAACTGAAACTGAGACCAAAAGGCCTTTACTCTCGCCCTATGTGAGCGCACCATTCATGCTTGCTGAAGACGTTCGTGCCAGACATGTGTTTTCTTTTGCCGCAGACTCATTCTTTAACCCAACGCCGAGCCGTCACCGGCCGATCGAAACACTTCGACGTCCTCCTGGCTGAACACAAGGGCCTGGCCAAGGAGAAAGAGGCCCTGAAAGAGAAGGAGAAGGAAAAGGAGAAGGAGAAGGAAAAAGACGGCGCACAGAGAGGAAAGGAAACTTGCGCCCAGAGTGTCGCAACTCAAGACACGACGTGTCCCGGCAAGTCTCACTGCCCCAGCGAGCGTCCGCTGTCCTCCCTGAAGCTGCGGCTCGCTAATTCACACATACCGAGGTAGGACAGTGTCGACGGCACATTTAAAGTCCAAACAAGCTGCGGAAGAATCACAGATTTAGGAGAGAAATTGGCTTGTAAATTTAGATTATTTAGAAAATACTGTTTTTAGCTGTCATGGCTTTTTTTGTTTGTTGTTGTCTGTTTTTCTATAAGTTTAAAATCTGTTTAAGGAAAAGTTATAAAATGAAATTATCGTTCATTTATTTAAGAGCTAGTTAGACTTGCTCAGTTGTTTTGGATAAACAGTATTATCAACAGTAATTTGACAATTTAAAAATGATTTTTTGTTGAGATTTATAAGGACTTTACTACAGTTCCATGGTGCATTGTGGTACGGTTTAGTCAGTATCACGTAACAAACACTTAGCGGGTGCTTTAGACCAATGATTCCCAAAGTTGGGGTCGAGACCACAGTGTGGGTCACTCAACACCAAGTAGGGGTCCTTAAATAATCTCCAGATATAAACTTACAATAAAAAACTTTGTTTTTATGCTGTGTTTGCACCATAATTATAATTATTACAAAAACTTGAAATGCAAGTCCACAGAGTGATTTAAAAAATAGCATAATGGATGTTAAAATGTTTGTGTTGTCATTATGTCCTTATTTATTAGAGTCATTAGCATGTTTGGATGTTTAAACAGCCAACAGATGGGGTCACACACCTTTCTCACTGTTATTTTCTGTGTCGGAAGCTGAAAAGTTTGGAAACCACTGCTTTAGACCACAGGGAGACTAGATCATAGTTTTTACAACCAGTTTGCCCTTTTTGTTGTTTTTGTACTGGCAGTACTGCAGCTCTTCATCCTCTCTGTAACTACATTATTAGCATCCGTTTATTGGATGAGCGAGTTTACAGCTTTTCCAGTTCACACATCTTTCATAAACTGTGTTGCCATTATTTACAATGTCGCTGGCAAGATGGGGAAAACTGCCTTGAGAAATGGACGGACCGGGAACTTTGGCACAAAGTACGCTCTGTGTGGAGCAGCCAAAACACACCGGACTGCCGTCTCTTCATTCCAGTCACAGCTCTCGACTTTTATTCACTCAAAAAAAGACACGTTGCTAAAATAGGAGCTATTTACCTGTCACAATTTCCTCTTACAGCGTCCTGCTTTCCTTTGAAAATGTGCACCACAGTGTTGACTGGTCTTTTGTATGAAGACTTGTCTCACAGCTCTTTCTTCTTAAACTTTGGATCACATTATCTAACTTCAGTGTAATCATTAATCCAAAGACGAAAGTCAAACACATGCATTAGCTCCAGCTCTCCTCTGTTGTTGTTGGTGGTGAATGTCATGCGGTGGCATGGCTGCATGGACCGTCTGCAAGCTTTAACGCAATCTACATGCAGCATGAAAGCTTATAACCCCGTCATAGTGGGACTAATAGTCCTTATAACCCCAAGAGAATCCTTAGAATGGTTTGGTCCAAAAACGACTCCTGATGCTTCTTCAGTGCTTCCTTCAGCTGAGGTTTCAGTCAAACCGAGCTGCTGCTGAGAACAATGTGCAACATAAATTATGGATATACTATTTATGCACAGTTATTGCATATTGAGTGCTTGACTGCTGAATCCAGGCGCTTGTTTGGATTCAATGGTCTCTTTTTTTCCCTACTGACCAAAGCTGAGATCGTTTACGCTTCGTTATTAGGATCACTCCTAAAATGTATTCAGACCCTTCTATAGCAGACAGCCTGTTGCAAACTTGTATACTCCTATAGCTTCCTTTGGATAAAAGTCTCTGACAAATCAATGCATTGTAAAGGAATAAACATATAAACAGGAAAGTCAAGTGTTTGCATTTCTGCAGCTTTACAACATATGGCTGTGATAAACTGCTGATCTTACTCGTGTTTACTGTAATGGAAAATACTACCGTACTGTAGTATGTAACAGAAAGATGGCATGTCCGCTGTTACATTCATGTTGTTTTTCCATTATTTTCCACCAGGGGCTGCTATAAAACACAAACTGCTCTGAGCTCTTAGAGTATTATGAGAAACTGTTTCCTATTTCAATTTGAGAGATGATTCTCTATTTAAAATAAAAAGTTATTTGGGGCTTAACTGCAGCAAAAAATGTGGAGCTTAAATAAAAGTAGATATGAGGAGAGTTGATATGATAGAAAAGCTTTTCCTTTTTTAATCCCCCTTTTTTTTGTTTGTTTGTTTTTTTCCCATGACTCTGCCTGTCTCATATCCACCCAGGGTTCCAGGTGGCTGCTCCTCCTCCTCCTCTTCTGCTTCCAGTTCTCTGCCCCCAGCAGCACCTCCTACCTCTGCTCCCCACCCGGAGGCGTCTCCTCACAGCTGGCTGTCGGCGGCCGGAGACGGCAGTCGACTGTCCAGTGACGAGGGAGATGCAGAGACTCCCGACGACACAGAAGGACCTGCCTTCCACTTCTCCAACCATCACCCACGGCCTTTAGGGGTGAGTATCAGAACTGCACACCGCCTGCTTTTATGTCCCATTTAGGTTCATTAATTTAGAAAGAAATGTTTAAAAAGAAATGAATAAATGTATAACATCAGGAATTTATAGCCTTCAGGATCATTATGGTTATATGGTATGCTTGAAAGTTTTTGAAAATGCATTTTACCTTTTTATTTATTTTTATAGAGGCAAAGTTTTGTCTCTCTGTTACTAAAGGTTAACAAATTAAAAGCTAGATCAACTTTTCACAAAAATTCAAATTTTCTAAAGAATACAAACACACAAAAGTTGTGATCTTTCTTTATTAGTTAGTTTAAATGTCAGTTTTTTTATGTATTTAGGCATTACTTTAGTTGTAAAAGATTAGTTTAAAAAGTAGATTATTCAGAACGTTAATTTAAAAAATATTATTTCTTATACCAGAATTAATCTTTGTTTTTATGTAGCTTTTGTCCTTTATTTGTTTTTTTCAGGAGCTCCACTCCTCCTTACTCTGCTTGTGTTATCCCTTTTTTTCTCCCCTCTAATACTCTCTCTCTCACCTCCTTCTTCTTCTCTCCCTGCAGGTTTGCGTGTTCAGCAGCAGGCTGATGGGACGGGGATACTACGTGTTTGACAGGCGATGGGACCGGATGAGGCTGGCGCTCCAGAGCATGGTGGAGAAACACCTCAACGCACAGATGTGGAGGCAAGCGTCTTCGATTAGAGCTCCAAGCCGACAAGAAATATGCAACTGAAGTTGTCTGAGAGCTGAAAATGTTCTTGTTCTGCGTGTTTCAGGAAGGTGCCTCTGGCTGCTGAGAGCCTCCCCTCTCCCTCCCCGTCTGGTACCTCCTCAGCTTCCGTACAGCAGGCGCCGTCTCCCACGGCCCTAACCTCCCCCGTTTTCAGCTCCCCCTCCAGCACCCTCACCTACACCGCCACTTTCCCCCAGTCGGCCTCCGCGGCCGGGGTGTTCAACGTCAGAAACTCCCCGCAGCCCCGGCCCCAGCTGCTTGCGCCAGGAAAAGCCCGTAACGGCTCGCACAAAGCCAGCCGCCCGTCCAAAGACGCGGAGGACCACGCTGTGGGACCTAAGAAGAGAAAGAACTCTTCCCACTCTTCCTCCTCCTTCTCGTCTTCTTCCTTGTTTCAGACTGTGGATAATCACAAGAGGAACGGCAGCAGCTTTCACCCAACGTTACAAGGCCTGGGGGTGACCGCCGTCCCCCCAGCCAGGAAAAAGGGACCCGGCCATGGGGACGGTGGACTTCTGAGCAGCTCAGACGACTGGCTGTCCAGAGCGGACGGGTCTCAAAGCCACAACTCACAGAGCTGGTAGGAAACTTTTTGACAAATTCGAGATCTTAACAGTTTAATGTAAAACATAAAGTTGCTTTTAGATGTTCTTCAACTCAGCTTTAACTTCTTTGAATTTCAGCAAAGTCATTTAGCACTCAGCATTCGCTCTACATTTCTCTAGTTTGGAGTTTCCTTTCTCCTTAACAAGACAAATTGAGCAATCTAGGATTCACTCTAAATGTCTTGTTATGACCCAGATTCATCCTTTTTTTTTCCTTTAGTCGTGAACTTGGCACCAGCAGCTACGGCCCCAGAGTACCTGCCTCTGCCCCACATCAGCCTATGCCCCCCCCCACAGTTCCCTTAGCTTATGGGGGAGGAGCAGAGGGGAGGAAAAGGAGGAGTCCCAGCTCCTACAAAGGGAAAGCCAGCAAGCTGAGCCGGCCGGCTGCGTTAGAGAGCCTCTTTGGGAAGGGAAACGACAGCGGGGGGATACTGGCTTCAGGGCCCAAGTCCCCAAGACAGGTAGGTGCTGAAAAAGCTTCGTTTTTACTCTCACACTCTGCCGAAGGTGAAAGGGTGATTGTGTTTGTTATTTTCAAGGTTTAACCAACCACATTTCTGTTATTTGTCATCATATGATAGTCTTAGTTTAAAACTCTTGCATGAATGGTGGTGGGTGATATGCGTTCCTTCAAGGAATGCTAAACCTTTTAATTTGATCACGTTATTGTTTGATCGCTCGTCACTCCAACTAAGACAAAGAAACGCGGCCCAGTTAACGAGCCCGTGTTCTGTCTCTGCAGGCCAAGTTGCATCACTGACAGGAGCCAGCGCGGACAGAATGCCGGGCAGCTGCGCAGACCTCCACCGTTTGTGACCTTTAACCTCACCACTTCCAGCGACGGCGCCAATCAGACGGCTGTTTATCCAACGACACTTCAGTCTGCTCAGCGGGACGTTGTCGGGGCTCTGAAGCCTTTGCCCGCGGCCGGTTCCTTCCACTGCCCCTCCTTTCTGTTGGAAAGCTGCTCTGCTTCTCTGTTCTCGTTTTTATAGAACAAGATTTTAAAACTATTCTCTCAAAAGCGAATTTGCCTCAAGTGTAACAGGCATCGTTGACAACACCACTGAAATATTTTCCTGGATGAAAGACGAGATCGAAGGGAAAGGACCTTCTGAGACGACTACTGTGGGACTGAAGCTATGCCACCAACCTTATGCTCCTCTCGTTTAGCCTTTTTCTCCTGATCAAAAAGGGGGAGCGATAACAGCAAGTTCAGCTGGGTTTTATCCAGTTTTCCCCCCTTCTTTTAGCCTCTTTTATTGTCTCTTTGTGTACAAAACAGCTTAGTTTATTTCTCTATTTCCTGTCTCCTTCATGCCCCCCTTTCTGTCCCAGCATGCCTGTGTTCGAAGTGCACTTACTGTCCTCGGTTCCTATCGCTTCCTTCTCTGCTGGCTCCACGGCCGTCTGCATCAGCGTCACGCAAAAAAAGACCTGCTTGGGAAGAAGAAAGCATTCGTGTTACCAATGATGCCACCTTGTATTTCGATATAGGATGAAGTCTGACTTTATTTGGATTGTTTATTTTATTTTATTTTTTGTTTGTTTGAAACACAAAGTTCAGGACTTGCATCCAAAACGAAATAATTACTACGGCGTTGAATTGCTTTTATTTTTTTTGTATAATAACTTATCATTCGTAAATAATGTTTAAGTGACCATTAAGGTTTGAGCTACAGAGACTTTTTCAGCAAAAAAAAGAGGAATTTTTATGGCATTTTGAAGAAATGTTGAAAGTATTATTATAGTTCCTATTTGTACATATCTGTTATTATTTTTGTATTTATTAATAATTGTCCCCCTTTTACTAAATATGAGGTCAAAAAGGGGCTTTTTCCCCTTCCTGCTTGGAGTATGTTTAACAATAATGATCACATTCGCCTGGTTTTGCAACAAAAAAAAAATGTTTAGAAGCAAATTAATGACAATTAATAGCTGCACAAAGTCAAGTATGAACGTTTGGCAGCTGTTGCTGTTCATTTCTATTTTGTTGTGTTGCCAGCCATCAACAATAAGTGCTTAATTTGCAAGCAATTTACCAGTGTTCAGCTCAATAAGTAATCCTGTCTGTAAAGAGTATGTTGTGGGGTTGAATGACTAGATGAATATATTGATATCAGCCCTTAGAGCCCCTCAGCAGGAGGTTTTATTTAATTTTTTTTTTTTTTAAGGGCGATATTTTCCACTTTATATTAGCTTGTTTAAGTTTCCCTTTCAAGAATCAGAATCAGGCTGCCTGATTAATTAAACTAATGTACTCGTGAAGCACCAGGGATGGAGTGTTTTTTCCCCAATTAACCCCAAATCTGTGACCTTTTTTTGTTCTTTTTGGCCACAAACATGGGAGGGAAAAAATAGGCTTTGAGATGCATGCGAAAAAGTCACCAGTTGTTGATTGTTAGACTGATTATGGCTGATGAAAAAACTGTTAGCCGATCACCCAAACTTGGCGTGTTGCCTGTCAAAAAGACCCAAATCAGGATGTCGTTTTGGATTTTTTTCCCTCCTTGGGAATATTGTGTATAAAAAGAGAAGGTTTAAAGTGTTCGCCTGGTCCCATATTCACCAAGGCTAAAACCTCACTGCCTTCTTTGTCAGGAGCTTATCACATTTGAAACCTTCCCCCCAGCCCCGTCCTCGGCAGAGATAATGGTCCAGTGTGTCTTTTAAACTCTGCTAATGGGTACTCAATATCCAGTGTTGTGGATCTCTTGTTTGCTGACTAACAAAAGATGCTTTTTGTGAAACCAGGCTCTGTTTTAATTTTCTTTTTAAAAAGGCCCAACGCTTTTCTGTTCGCTCTTGGTTCCGCTCTCTCTCTCTTTTTTTTTTCTTTCTAAACCCTACGGTTTTATTTTTGTGTCTTTTATTTTCCAGGGCCCATCCGTCGAGTCTCGGTGCGATTGTGTGGGTTTTGGTGGTTTCATCAAATTAAAACTGGGTCAAAAATGCGCTCACCTCCTGAAATCCAGGTACCATTTCGTTCTCCACAACTGCAGCGTGGTCATTTCTTTTTTTCCTTTTCAGTTTTTAATAAGATGCACACTCTCAGCGTTCGGTGGGCAAATGTTAATCTAATAGTCAAGTCTTCAGGTTTAGAGGGAATATTCATGAATGATATTGTGTGTTTATTTTCTGCGCTGGTTCACATTTACAGCAGTGTGTCCAAAGCATTTAATAGTGAAATAGTTTTTTTTTTTTTTGCTTAAATTGCAGCCATACGTTGAAAACAAAGTGACGTAAAAACAAAAAAAAAGCCCCTGAGTTTGTATGACGTGCGCCCCGCCCACCCGTGTCCTGTCACTGATAACGCAGACGTAACTGAAAGCATTTTGATTTGCCTCTCAGCTCTCAGCTCGGTACACCAGTTTGACTCGGTTCTGCTCGTGTTGCTTCCTGTGATCGCTCAGCGTGTGAGATCAGATTAGCGTTGAATGCTGGGCGCTCTGTTTTCTTCAGGTACTCGCTGTGTACAGGTAACTAACAAGTTGTAGTATCGTTTCCACAGTTTTACCACTTGGCACTCTTACGTTAAAGCTGATGTTAGAAGAGGTCGACAGATACACTAATATTTGAATTCTGGGACACATTCTCTTTTGGTAGTCGCAACGCAGTTGAAGACGATTTTCAGCTTCTTTTAAACCTATATCTCCTTTTATTAGCACTTTGGGATATTGTCCTGATCTTTAATTTTAAGATCACATAAGATAATAAAAGAAAATCTATATATTTGCGTATATTTCCTGTCAGCCAGCACATTGTTGTCACTTTCCTGATCCAAACTCTGGTAAATGTTGAATGTGTGTGTAGGATTTTTTTGCTTTTTTTTTTTTTTTTTTCAGACTTTGTGCAGTCGGATGCTTTGAAATGCATTTCCCTTCAAAACAATGTCAAACACGCTGTAAAAAAAAAGGTTTTATATCCAAGTTTTATTGACAAATTAAAAGTGGGACAGTGTTTCTGTCCAAATCTACAGTGCAGCTTTTAAAGTTGAGGAAAGCCCCGCTGCTGATGAATGTTTGTTTTTGTACATTATACTTGTTATTATTGCAGGTATTTGTTGAATGTTTTTCTATTTTTTTGGTCTGATGTAATATTTTTTGTATCACTGGACAAAAAACAAAAACCTGTGTGGTTGTCTAGTGTCCCACAAGGAAGCTTCGGTTATATATATATTTTGTAAGCTATAAAAGTAATGCTTAAATTTGACAAGATGCATCTGTAATGACCATTTTTAGTGAAAATACAAAAAACTGAAACTATTCTTGTTTCCTTTCAGGTAAAACATTTAACAGTGTTCTGATGTTTTATTGTTGTATCACTGCTTTTATTTCCCGACTGCCTTTTTTTTAACTTTGTCTTTCCAGACTAAAAGGTATTTTGACAACAATATAATGATTTCCCTTCCAGTGCCTGTAAGAGGATGATATTTTTCTGTCTCGTTGTTTAATTAATTTAGTTTTTAGGCTCTAAAGTTTGGAGTAGATATCTATGGCAACATGAGGAAGAATCTTTATTATGTGGCAATGATGTCAAATTGTTCAATTCTTCCAGGGTGGAACTAACATGGTGGCCTGAGGGGGGCCCCTTCCTAAAGTCTGACTGCCCCCCCAGGTGCCACCCACCCCAGTTTCAACCAGATTAATTTAATTAAAATGAATAAATAAAATAAGACCTCTTCTTTGAAGTAGGATGTTCAGCTGTAACTCAGAAGTGTCGTCTCCACAGCAACGTTACTCTCCAGATCCAGCACTTTCAGGTCAGTGACACGTATTTCTGTCTTTTCGTTTAGTTTTTTTTTTTTCCAACTGTTGACTGTGAAGTTTGGAGAAGATATGTACACACAAAGAAGAAGAAATTTTTTCAGATTTTGTAACTATGAGACCAATTTGTGCAATTCCTCAAGGGCAGAACTAACATGGAGGCCTGAAGGGGGCGTGGGCCCACTCCTACAGTCTGACTGCCCCCCCCAGGTGCCACCTCAACAATTAATTACTTTCCAGGTCGAGGTGCACTTCTCAAACACTTACAACCTAAAAGTACGTTCCTTCTTGAACTCTTCAGATCTTAATGTGTTCCTGCAGTTTTGCTCCTTCTTACTAACTTGTTTTCATAATATTTTGGCCTTTTTTTATTAGGAGTTGTGCAAAAACATCCAATCAGAAATGATGTTTTTTTCGGAGCAAAAGAAAGTATAAGCAACTTTCAACTCTTTTGTTAAAGGTTGTGGTGAAGCATGTCTGTTTTTACATCCAAATGCCACATAATTTGCTGTGATAATATTCACTGTAGGTCAATGATTCCCAAAGTTAGGGTCGGGACCCCAATGTGGGTCTCCCAACACCGAGTAGGGGTCCTTGGATAATCTCCAGATATCAACCTGCAATGAAAAACTTAGTTTTTATGATATATTTGCACCATAATTGTGACAAAGAATTGAAATACAAACCATAGATTGATTTTAAGAAATCATATAATGGATGTTAGGACTGTTTGTGTTGTCATTATGCTGTTATTTAATAGGGTCATTACCTTTTTGGGTATTTAAACAGCCAACAGATGGGGTCACACACCTTTGTCACTATTTATTTATGGGTCGAAAGCTGAAAAGTTTGGGAAGCACTGCTGTAGGTGATTGAATTCTAAAATTCTTAAGTTTTTCATTGGGAAACATTTATTTAAATATTTGCCTTCACAGAATATTGATCTCCTCCCTGTTTTTAATCTAATGCCCTTTGAACCCAATCACAATCTTGATTTGTTACCATTTAACTTTCTTTGTACAAGTGTCACTCATTGTTTGCAGGTTTTTATTATTATTTTTCTACAGTTGTTTCTGGCATCAAGTATCTGACCATACAATTCACTGATTATACATTTTAGTTTTAATATTTTGGCTTTGCAGTAATCTCAATCAAAGATATGGCATACATTATTTCCAATTATTGCATTCTGTTTCAGTGATATTTTACGCAATATCCAAACTTTTTCAGAAGTTTGGTTGAAAAATCCATTCAATATAATGATACAGTACACGAAGCAGGAGAAAGCAGAACTTAGTTCTCCACTGATATTAAAATGTCACTGAATTATAATTGATTTAAAATAGAAGGACATCCTGTTTCGGTTCTAATGTTTTACTTCGCAGTTCTGTACAATTAATCTGAGCGTCACAATCTCCTAAAAGCCTGTTTCATCACAGAACTATTTATTTACCAAAAAGCTAAGCCGGACTGCCAAAAAAAACCCAAAAAATCCAGAAACATTAAAAAGTGTAAGGAAAAACAGTCAGGTGCTGATTAAAAGATCATCAGTGAATGTGAGTATCTTTCTGAAAGCGGAAGGGTCATTTTGCTGCTCCGAAACATTTAAGAGGCCATTAAAGGAAGACATTAGCAGAGATCTCAGAGAACCAATCGCCGCTGCTCTGGGAAGGCTTTTAAGGCCATTTCCAAACGAACGCCGTCCTGCTGAGGTGTGTGGAATTTGGATCCCAACAAACTCACTCTGACTGTGTAGTGATCAGAAAAAACCTCCCAAAAAACGATTCGACACAGCATCAAAATTGGGGGGGAAAAAAGCAAGCGGTGATGGCTTGTTTTAAACTGTTGCCAGGAAGAAAAGAGAGGAACATTGGTGGCATGGCTCAGGTTTGTCAAAATGCATCTGACGAAGCCTCAAATTTTTGAAAAAGATGAAAACCAGAACCTATGGCTATGGAAATTACAGCATATGAGCAAAAACACCCATTTTAACTGTCGAGCACAGCGGTGGTGGGCTAATGATTTGCAGCCACAAGACAATAGCTATCTTTACAAGTGGAGAAAAAGGTATTGTAGAAAAACTGTGATGCCAACAGCTTATGGTTGCTTAACAAGACGATGATTCTGGCAATGTCTATAAGAAAATCTATTAAAAAGACCAATTGGGCCCACTGTTATCTCAATCCAAATATAGTTATAGGGTTGCATTTTAGCTCAGTTTTTTATATATAAATTATGGCCTGGTGCAGTATGTGGTGTTCATCTGATGGGGTTTAGGGTTTGGAAAGGACCAGAAGACCTGAAACGTAAAGCTTTGAAGCTGAAAGATGGTCTGCTTACTTTTTCATGAACGTGAAACCATAACAAGGAATTTTGATGTCAGGACAACTGAAAAACGTGTTGAAGAACAGCTTTGTCCTCAAGATGGAGTCAGATGTGACTGTTTGCAGAAGCAGGGATGACTTGATGCTGAACAAATAGGCCGTTTCTTGGAGGATACAGAAGGAGGCGAGTGAAAAGAAGGCGTCCGAAAAGGGTGATGTAGTTTTTATTATTATTGTTTGTAAGGTTTTTTTTTTCTCTCTTTTAAAAGAAACAGACTCTAAAACGGGAGGATAAAATCTGTCCATCCATCCGTGTCCTCTACCTGCCGTCTCCTGTCCAGGTTTGCTCGACTTGATCCCGAACACCACGGGAGCACTTGAAAGAGACCCGAGCTCAGAAAGATCATCCAAACTCCACATCGAAGGGCTTCGGTTAGAAGATCCAACATCATTGCTCCCAGGTGCTAGGCTCACACTTCAAAAATAATATAAAAAATTAAAAAGAAATGCTCCTGAAAAATCTTGTTTTTGTTAGAATTTTAGTCAACTTTTGACGTCTGGGGTGTTGCTTTGCATCACAGTTTTATCTGCAACAGAAAATGCTATTCAGATATTTTCTAACGCCCTTTTTTTATCATTATTTGTGGATTTCTCATAAATACAGCCAGAGAGAATACATAAAATGACAGAAGCAGTAGCTGCTGGTCTGAACACACACCTCTCTGCTTCCCAGACGAATCTCTCCAGCGGTCAGATTTATTTGAGCGCGACACCCAGCAGGCTCCCCTCGACATTTCCTACATGAACGGAGCGAAAAAAAAAAACGACGCGCGGCGAAAGCGCACATCTGACAACATTGACACCTTGTGGTCATTTATCTCCCACACGGCACCCCCACCCCCACCCCCGACAAATCTCATCGGATCAGAGGCAGCTCAGGGACCGGGAGAAGTGTGTTGAAGGATAAAGGGGGAAATAAAAGCTCCTGTTAAGACACCATTTCGTCGGACGGTTTCTGCTGGGATGAGTAATCGCAGCAAACTTCGTTTTTGAAGTTTACACCAAGAATGCCCAAATCTTATAATAATAAAATAGTTTTTACTAAATCCTAAGAAAATGAACATATATCCAACACTTTTCATTTTTTGATCCTGCTGGAGTTTGGATGTTAATCTTCTGTGTCCTGACCACCCCCCTCCACCCTCTCTGTAGCCTGTTGTTATAAACAGGCCATTTAAATGACCAGAATGACTAAATTATTTGTCCTGCACAGAAAATGACCAAACGTGCCACTAGGTGGTATAATAAACGCAGCCTGCATGTAATTGGGAAGAGAAAAAAAAAACTTCATGAATGCCAAGAAGTTTCTGCCCCCCCTCAGCCATTACCAAAAGCATTCTTATGATAATGGCATAATGCTGCTCTTTAGTTAATTGTGTATAGGCGATAGTGGTGGGCACCTATTGTGAGCCCCCGTGAGCCTAAAGGAAAAAGCTGGTGGGGATTATCCTCCTCTATGCAACTTCTCAAATTCAACACATGCTTTATCCACTACCTTAAGTGTTTGTCTTAATATCTGAGCTCAGTACGATTTTATTGGGTCTTTTAATGATCTTGTTCTGTTATTTCCACAAAGAAATTTATTAAATAGGGCCTTATTTTCAGACCATGCGCAAGTATATTTATAATGATGCATGCTGCCGGAACAACAGGAGGATCTTTATGTCTAAATTAAAGCGTACTTATATGCTAACTTCAGCAATAAGGTTGCAGCTAATGAACACATTTATTGCATTTTGTCTTTATCAGAAGTCCCCCTGCAAGGGGTGGGGGTGGATGTAGCTGTAGCTGTCATGGTCAGTGTCTCAGTTGATGAGTTTCTACCCATCAACTGTTGAGACATTGTGTAAAACGCAAATAAAACAGACTTGTAAGTCTCCAGAGTCTGTGTTTTATTCACACGTGAAACATGCTAAACATGTCAGATGTTTAAACTAAGAAATTGTACCATTTTTTTAGAAAAAATAAATATATTTTTAAATTCCTGATGTGCCAAATGTTTTCCATTGGTGAGAGGTCTGGACTGCAGGCAGCTCAGTTCAGCACCTGGACTCCTCTACTATGAAGCCATGTTGATGTAATGGATGCTGTTCAGCATCGTCTTGCTGAAATATGTAAGACTTTCCCTTAAAAAGACATCTGGTTGCGATCACAAGTTGTTCTAAAACCTGTACATACGTTTGTGTATTGATGTTTCTTTTCAGACGTATAAGCCGTCCGTGCCATAGGTACTAATGCACCCCCATACCATCAGAGAGGCAGGCTTTTGAGCTGTGCAAATGAGCTTTGGTCCAGAGAAGACGGCAGCGTTTCTGGATGGTGTTAACATCTGGCTTCTTCTCTGCCTGATAGAGCTTTAAGCAGCATTTATGGATGTCACGGTGAACTGTCTTTACAGACGATGATCTGTGGAAGTGTTCCTGAGTCCATGCAGTGATGTCCAGAACAGAACCAGACCTGGTTTTAATGCAGTGGCCCCTGAGGGCCTCATGATCACAGGGATCCAATAACGACTTTCAGTCTTGTCCTTTAAGCTCAGAGATTTCTCCGGAATTTTTAAAATCTTTTGATATTATGAATTGTATTAAATTCTGAAGTTGTTCCACTGTTTTTAGCCACACTTTTTTACAGACAGGTGAACCTCTGCCCATCTTTACTTCTGACAGATTTACTGCAGCCTTTTTAAAACGCTCTTTTATAATCCAGTCCTCTTCCTGACTTGTTGCAAATTAACCCAGTTAGATTTAAAATGTTCTTCCAGCTGTTTCTTATTTGTGCCACTTACTTTTGCAGCCTTTTGTTGCCCGTCCTAACTTTTTTGAGATGTATTGCGGCCATCAATTTCAAAATTACCTTATTTTTTCCTTAAAAAAAAGTGTACAACTTCCTAGTTTCAACATTTAATGTTTACTTTGATCCATTGTAAATAAAATGTTTATAAGACTTGCAAATCATTGCATTATGTTTTTGTCTTTTACCACAATATTTTATAAACCACTGGACAGATTTTAACATTTTTTTTAGGAAATAATCACTGGATGTACTTCTACAACCTATTAACATCTGTAGTCAGCTCAGTTAAAGATGGCTGCCACAGCCAACTGACCATAGAAAACACCAAAATGGCTACAATTCAGTCAATTTTACAGATATTGAGCTAAAATTTGGGGTGACTGTGTTTGGGAGTCATTCATAAGACATACTCTGAGTTCTACTCGTTTTGTGAAATCTTTGCTTAAAACGTGAGCAATAATTGTCTACGTCTCTTTAACCTTTGGAGTAAACCCAGTTCAAGATGTCCACCATAGCTAACCCACATTAGCCAACACAGGATGGGCTTCAACTCCGTCAGATTTACAGATATTGAGCTAAAATTTGATGTGGTAGTAGCTGAGAGTCATACACAACACAATCTCTGAGCTGGACGTCTTACAGTATCGCATGAGTTTACACGGTGTTAATTTTGAAGCTTTTAGAGGCTATTGTTAAGAATTTAATTCCCTTTATGACAAATTTTTCAATGGTTTTAGGTTTAATTTTCTGGTTTAGTCACAAATTATATTTTCATTCCTCTCGCAGGGAAAAGAAAACGTCAATAAACATTAAAATGTCCTAGTTAGGATTTGAAAAAAAATAAAGTACTGGTGAATGATACCTCATTATTTCCTAAAAATAAAGAAAATGTATAATGTCTTGTAAGTTTAAATGAAGGAACAGTGTGTGATTTATTGTTGAGGTGTAGCCATGAGTTCATTCAAATCAGTTTACTCTGTCAGTTCTGATGAAAAAAAGTTTATTTTGTGTCTTTAATTGTCTGTATCTATGATTAAAGTCAGCAGCACACCTGAGAACATCACTCTGTTATTACATGTAATGTCTGAGACAGCTGGCACCAATTAGCTGAACTGTCTTCTCTGTCTTATTAACAGTCAGTGAGTCAGCTAACTCGTTTTAGCTAAATATTACTAACTTGGCAGAGTCTTTTTAATTGAGATACTGACTTGTAAATGAAGTCTGTTTTTTTTTTTTATTTGACATTTTGTCTGTTACTGGGGTGTTCTTACCTGCTAGCATCTTTAGCTAACAGGCTTGTGTTCAGCAGTTTGGAAACAAGGTAAGAAAAATCGTATTTTGCACAAAGGGACAATTTTAAAGGCGTCATTGTTTGCATTTGCCATAGTTCTTAGTTTTATAAATTATCTTGTTGAAAGAACAAATGAACTGTAGTATTTTTAAGACAAATTATACATGCTAACCTTACTTGCTGCTAATGATTCTAATAGTAAGGCTAACTAGCATGCTAACATCAGGCTAAACAAATTATTACAGCAAAGAATATATTTTAAAAGGTAAAATGGCAGGAGAGACATATGAGAAGCACAGAAATGTCAGAGTACAAACGTGTGGTTAAAAAAACTTACTAACAAAATGTTTTTAGCTAATATTAGCCAACTTTGCAAGTACTAATTCGACTTAGCTCATTATGACTTCAGCAAAACTGCTATTTAGTTTATTGTTTTTATTTAATAACTCCAAATGGCATAAAACAATGGCGAATCTTTACCTTTTGCCATAAAAAATATAAGAGAGAATTATTGTGAGGGAACACAAGTGTGGTAAGAAACTCGTTTACTAAAGGTTTTTAGCTAGCATTAGCCATCTTTGCTAGTGCTAATTTAACTTAACTCATTTTGACTTGGGCATAATACTAGTCAGTTTATTAGTTTCATTTAAAAGGCAGAAGAAAAAAACTGCTAATCTTCAATTTTGGCTCCAAAATGCATAGAAAGGAACACAATTTTTTTAGGTTAACTGTAGCTAACTTTTCTAGTGCTAATAGATCATTTTGACTCCAAGTCAGCTCATTACTTTAGTTCAAATTCTAAATATTTGTCACTATATTTCCAAATGAATGGATATAAAAGCATTTGAAGTGTTCTTTGAGAGGAATGTTGTGATTACAGTGAGAATCTTTAAGACTCCTAACAATTTCTTTTGGTCTGTTAGCAAAATATCTCATGAACCATTGGACTGAATAAAACTTTCAGGAAGCAGTGGATGAACTGTACACCTACAATTGACTAACTTTTGGCACACAAACTGACTGCTACAGTTGATCAACCTTAGCAAACACAAACATAGCTATGGCCAAGTCATTTGAACACGTATTGAGCCAACGTGGTGTGGTAGTAGCTGAGAGTGATCCTCAACACCTACTCTGAGCGCTCAAGAACTATGTATATATCAATCAATCAATCAATCAACTTTTTATTAAAGACACAAATAGGTCCATATATATAAAAAGGTGACATGAATGCAAAACAAGTTTTTATAACTTTACGGTTGTTTTGTTTTGAAAACAGATTTGAATGTCATTTTAGTAGTTTGCATCTTGTGTATCATTTGCAGTATTTTAGTCTTTTTTATGTTGCAAACAGTATGTTAATTCTGTCATTTGTTTACATCTGATTTCTGATTATGTTGTCCCATTGTAGCTGTTTTGACACCTTTTTCATCAGATTCATGCATTTAAATGTGTTTGAGTTGCTTTTTATACACAAAACCGTTCACAGATATGATCATATAAGGCTTAAAACCTGGCCTAATTTTTTTTTAGAAAGTATTGATATAATTAATGAAAAAGCAAATATGATCTTTATATATGAGCATGCCTGAATGCACTTTTAAATCTTTGATTAAGGAGATTGAAGTGTTTCAAAGTGTGCCCACAAATAACACCACTGTTTTAGCCATATAAATGTCAATATGGTGAGCTTTTTTACTGTGGTGATATAAAGTATTTTATTTTCTGATTTAACTTATTTAAGGGTGGAACTTCCCCTCCCTCAGTTTGCGTCGTGGTCTCTTGTGGAGAAGCGTGTGTCCTCAAAAGGTTGCGCGTTTTGGCTAAGTCCCCCCCCATATAAACGTGGCTTCCGACCAACGCGGGGCCATTTATTCAACTTTTTTTAATTAAAAGCCTCCAGATTCTTGCCTTTTCTCAAAACGCCGCCCCGAAGTCGCGGGGTTTTGCGGCTGAAATCGGACGCAGAGGGTGCACCTTTGCGCAGAGCGACCGGTTTTAATGCCGAGTGGCTCCTCTGGGTGCACAAAGACAGCGGCTCGCAGAGGAACTTGTTCAGAGCGAGCCGGGGACGCTGGGAGGCGAAATCAACAACCTCCGGAGTCCAAGTTAGCGACGATCGGCGCCGTTCAAATCCCGAAAACACGTCCTCCCACCGCCGAGCCCGAGAGATACAAGGTAAGGACTTGTTTTCGCTGCGTTTCAGCGGGACCGGAGCGATGCGGAGCGGCTTAAACCTCCTTCGCCCTGGCTTCCCGAGCATGGTTGTTTTTACAGAAAATGGCGTCATCGCCCTCTTGTTTCTGCCTGGCCGCGGCGGGGAGAGGAATACTTTCAGAGACTTGTAGCGGCGCTCACACGCAGCGTCCACTTCCTCAAAGGCGAAAATCGCCTGCCGAGACGTCTTTTATTCAACTACGTGCGATAAAAGCGGCCGACCGCTCGCTATTTCGCTCGGTAGAAGGACGCGCAAAGATGGAAGGGTCACTGGTCCTGTGCGCCAAGCTGCTTCTTGGAAAAGGTGGCACGGAGCCGCAAAACGCAGCGTTTTTCATCCGTAATGATAGCCCTCTCGCCGGCTGGAGGATGACCCAGAGGACCGCGGAGGATTTAATAATGTGACCGTCATGTTGATGGGCGCATTCGTGATCAATCCGCGCCGTGTCTTTGTGTATATTTTAGTCGGGTTAGCTCGTTTTTACGCCGCACTCCCCTGCCATGCAGCGATCGTTACGAGGGGCCTCTTTCCGGCGTGAAAGGTGCATTATATCCTGGGCTTTTACCTCTGATCACACGAAGCTGCCCCTTTGTTTGCTGGAAATAGTGGCGTTTTTTCCCCCTTTTAGCCCGACTATATAACCGTGTAAAGGGAGATTTTCGGGGGATAATGGGGGCGATGCAAATGGTGCCATGAGAGCAGGCAACCAGCTCTGCGCTCTGGTTTTACTGGCTGATCCAGAGGAGGACAGCCTGAATGAGATCAAATGGAGGAAAAAAAACCTCAACACGTCTTTTGGATGAATCAAACACTTTGCTGTGAACTGGGGAAGTCCGGCGCTGCGCAATCATTGCGCTGCCGCTTTGCGCAGAGAGAAGAGCGGTGGCAGCTGCTGTAACCGTCGCCACCATTTCGCCGCGACACTTTGTGTGTGTGTGTGTGTGTGTGTGTGAGAGAGGGAGAGAGAGTGAGTGTGTGTGTGTGTGTGTTGGCCAACCTTTTGTAAATAGTTGGGGACTCTTTGATAAAAGAGCACAATAGTATTCAAGCGGGGCCCTTTATGGCCTGTGAATGTGGTCCTCAGTCCCACTCCGGCTGTCCTGTCTCTCCCCCGTCAGCCCGACGTGCATGCGTCCTGGAACACCGCGCACATGCAGCTCAGCGAGGCCACCGGCTCCCTCTCCGTGGATCCGCTCTGCTTGTGGCTAAAAAAAAAAGTCGATGACTGACCGAATCTGATCGAAACCAGTGNGTCCACATACGTCCGTGCACGTTTTTATTAAGTTTTCCGACTTATGCAACCGCATCCCCACTGAGCAAACTCGTCACCCACCATCGGATCTGTGATTTTGCATGAGATATTTGCAGGTTTTTTATTTTTTTTATTGACAAGGAGTTAAAAAAGATATGTCATTTGCGTCACAGCCCGCGGCCTCGCACGCCCATGGGGGGCGATGGAGTTGCAAATGGAGACTGTGTGTGTGTGTGTGTGTGTGCTGACGCTGCCCCAGCTGAAAGGGAACCAATAGACACAGACGCGGGCGGCAACAACCGCCGTGCGCTTCCACTCTCGGCGGTGCACAGACTTCTGGGATTCGGTATCAAGGCGGAAGATCGCGCGGCTCGTTCGGGCCGCTTGGGTTCCTATCGCTCCGTGGCCGCGACGCGTAAGTGGATGCGTCCGCACGTGGTCCAGCCCCGCTCCACGGGGCTCCACAGGCCGGACAGAAGTATATCCGGGGCTCATGTGGCCTCCGCCGACTCCATGGATAACTGTTCCTCCGCTGGATCGTGATGATATGACCGTAAAACCTTTATTACCCGCGCACAGCGAGCGTGGCTGGGTTCTGATTCGGACTCTGGATGGACAGTCGCTGGTTCCGTTACGGATTCGCGACGCGCCTTTCTGGTTTGGAAACGGAACTGGAGGGTTTTGGATCCAGGAGGGGTTGATTTGTTGTCGTTGCGCTTTGGGGCACTGCGCATGGTGTCATCGACTGGCTCTAAAAACGAGTCAGAAAATCAAGAAACTAAAGCAAATTATTTCTATGGGAAAATAAGACCATGTGCAAGAAGGAGGTTTATATTTATTAAAGCAATAATGGAATTTTTCGTATATTTTAAAGTAAAAAAGAGAGGGCATGTGTTTGATGTGTTAATGTCACCTGGTTGCCTGCACATGTTTTAGACAAAATCCTCCTGTTTCTCTGCTTTTATGAACTGTAGATGCAGACTGTGTGATAAGAAGTTAAATTTGTGATGAACAACATTAACGAATCATCATAATTAAAATTAAAGGCCTAGCATTCCTTTAAGGAATGCATGTCACCTGCTGCCTTTCATAGCAGAGCTTTATTTCAAGATGGCCGCCACATCTTGCTGCATGTGTTAATGCTCAGAGTGTGTGTCCAGTACAACTCTCAGCTACCACCACATACATTTTACTTCATTAGCTGGGATTTTGAGTAAGTTATTTGGTGTTGGCAAAGGTAAATGAGCGGTGGCAGCCATCTTGAATTTGGTTGTAGAGGTTAAACCAGTGATTACTGTCTGAAGGTTTATTCAAAATCTGTCCAGTGGTTTATGAGGTATTTTGCTAACAGGTTGAAGATGACTCTCAGCTACTATCACATGAGAGTTTAGTCTAAAGTGTAGCCATTTTTGTATTGGCTACTGTTGATCCACTGTGGTGGCCATCTTGAAAAGGGGTTGGCTC
This sequence comes from Kryptolebias marmoratus, assembly GCF_001649575.2. Classification (NCBI taxonomy): domain Eukaryota; kingdom Metazoa; phylum Chordata; class Actinopteri; order Cyprinodontiformes; family Rivulidae; genus Kryptolebias; species Kryptolebias marmoratus. Next base: position 14,059,318 of record NC_051447.1, on the reverse strand, counting down.
CTTAAGTTAATCAGTTGTAGATGTAAGTTCAAACTGCTCCAGTGTTTCATGAGATATTTTGCTAACATACAAAAAGGGGGGTAAAGCCATAAGTTATTATAAAAGTTTTCTCCAACGTGTATTTGTTTTGTTACTCACAGCTACTACCACACCAAATTGTTTCTTAAATATTTGCAAGATTGACTGAGTTAAAGCCACTTTTGTGTCTAAGTTGCTTAGCTTTGGCAGCCATCTTGAATTGGATTGAGTCCAAAAGATAATCAGTTGTGGATGTTTGTTTGTCTGATTATTTTCTGGGGGTTTCATGAAAACTTGTCCAGTGGTTCATGAGGTATTTTATTATACAGTTGATAACTTTACAGACAAACGGACACACACAGAGACATAAGTGAAAACATTATTACCCTGTTTTCACATTTGGAGAGTCACCGGAGCACAAATACCCTAGTTTTAAGATGCATATTCCTTTCTTTAATAGATCAAGATTTCAACTTGTCTGGTTTATGTAGTTGCGAACCTGCGCATGTCGGCTCTTACACTGTTTGATTTTGCGGAAACTTAATTTAGGTTGCATGTTGACTGAGATCCAGGTTGTGCTGCTCAAGTGCTGAGATGTAATTAGTCTGTTTGTTTATTAAGTTCGATGTATTAGAGATGGTCAGCTCAACCCTAGGGACGAACATGGGAGTCTCTCTCAAACATTAGTTTAGATTTAACAATCTGTTTTATTGTTTTCTGTACAATATTCAAGAGCTTTTGACAACAACATTTTTATCGTATGCCGCCTAAGGCAATGATACTTTTAGCCAGAACAATAATTGTTCTAACTCAGTCAGTTTAACAGACATTAAGCTAAAATTTGGTGTGGTAGTAGTTGAGAGTCATCCTCAGCATATTCTCTGAGCTCTGTCAGACCTCACAATGCTGCATGAGACTGCACACAACGTTTTCCACTCCGTCCGCAAGCATGAGAGGATTTTAGTTTAAAACTGGCATGAAAGGCAGCGGATGATATGCATTCCTTCAAGGAATGCTAGGCCTTTAATTCAGATAATAAATTGGCCTAAAATGCAATAGGGTGTAAGAGTGTTGACAGGATACAGATATCTACTACTTTTTGTTTTATGTCGATTTTAATGACCTCAGTTCATATTTTAGGAGGATTTAAGACCAATCAGGAGTTTCTGACTCTTCCTTGCTGAAGTCCAGCAGGTGTGACTGTTTTCTCATACCGGAGGCTGTCAGCAACAGTTCAGTGATGCAACCGTGTGATTCAGTCACTTTAATGATGTCGTTCTATGTTCAGGCACTGAGTCAGCTTGTCAAACCCAAGGAAAAGTGAAATCATTCAACAAGCCTATTAACCTGCCAGTCTCACAACCAGCCGGCAAATGGAAGCACGTGTGGTGAAACCGTCCATTCAGCCGGGCAACTAGAAAAATCAGCGCCCGCTGCTCAGTTAGTAGGTCATCCCGCGGAGCTCACTAACCCTAACGGATATCTTGCTGTGTCAGCGGTGAAGGTGAACTCTGTTTTGAGCACAGCTTGACCCGTCAACAGAGGCCTCTTTTATTTTTTATTTTTTTTTATGCAGAGATAGAGGCGTCTCTAACTTCTCACAGAACATTTACTCAAGTCTGCTGTCATAACAACAGTCAGGGTGTTGGGATTTAAAGATTTCATTCTAATTGGTGCTTATTTGCTTTGCTGTTAATCGTTGTTGCTTGTGGCTGATATTTTTCTGTGCGATTTCTAGAGCAGTGGATCCACACCTGGCCTGAAAATGCCCATTATGCACATCCCATGGCTATATTTATTTAAATCTGTGTCTGTGCTCCTTTCCCGCTCTCTGCTGCTGCATCCCTTTACATTTTGCTCTAATGTGCTCTGCCTGTGAGCTCGTTGTGAATTAACACGGCCAACCTGACTTTGCTTTGATTGCTGTCGTCGTGTTTTGTCGCTGCTGTTCTGTCCCCGTCTGTCGCTGCCTGATTGGTTAATGAAAGTTATCACAGAAAAACAAGTTGAACTGATTTCAGACCTTTTGATGCCATCTGTTTCGAACTTTGTTGAGCGACAAAATTTGGATAATTAGATGCTTTCCTTTTGTTTCCTCCCTCCTGTGTTTGTGTGCACCTCTCCACAGGTATTTGTTTATAAAGTAGTTATTTTATTATTATTTAATTTAATGTAAGTATATCGTTGGATGTTGTATTTTTGAGTGAATACCCTTATCTACAAGGTCTGACCAACAAATCTGTCGTTTATCAACTTAAACTCTTAGTTTAAAACTGGGATGAAAGGTAGCAGGCATTCCTTTAATTAATGCTAGACCTTTTTTTTAATTATTCCGAGTTATTTGTTTTCCAACTGCAGGTGGGATTCATGGTTTCATGTTTCCAGTGAGCTTCACCTTAAAAAGTCAGGTTGTATTCCTGTCAAACTAACATGCTGCAGGTGTGAGAATGAGCTCATTTAACTTTGTGAAACTTTCTGAAAACTCAAAGTTGCTAACGGACTTGTTGTGAATCATGTGAGACCTTAGTTTGGCTGTTTTTCCTTTAGAAACGGAGAAGAAATTATGTATTTAAATATTTTTGCTTTATGTGTTGTGTTTACATCCCAGAGCTGAAAACGCCTTTATATACAAATCCAGGATCAATATTACATTTTGTCACTTGTGTCAACTAGACAGAGCATCACAACCTGTCCGTCCGATGTGAGGAGAGGTAAAACAGATATTCAAAAAAAGTTAAAAAACAAAAACAACTGGACTTCTATTCTGTAGCTGAAGACGTTTCGCTTCTCATCCGAGGAGCTTTCTCAATTCAGAAATAGAGAGTGTGGAGTTGAGCTTTTAAAGCTGAGATGTGATGTAAGCTGGATTGCTTGCAAATTGTTCTCACTCTCTATTTCTGAATTGAGAAAGCTCCTCGGATGAGAAGCGAAACGTCTTCAGCTACAGAATAGAAGTCCAGTTGTTTTTGTTTTTTAACTTTTTTTGAATTTACCATGGCCTGGATGACTGAGAATCTACACCAGCATAAAACAGATATTCTGTCGCACAATGTCTGAACTGCAGCAGTCAGTGATTGTGTGTGGAGAGTTTAACATTTCAAACAAAGTGGACCTGCGCCACATCGCCGTCCTAACTTTCCAGGAGCCAGCTGGTATCACCGGTGGGTCTGCCAGCTGTCAGCATCATGTCAGAGCGTGTTGTCTTGTCCGTCTGCCTCTGTTCAGCCACAGGAAATAAATATCAGAGGACGGTGATTGTTGCTATGCATCTCTAGGCTCCAGAACTACACAAAGAGGTTTATTTTTGCACATCTGCAAGCCTTATAGTATGTATTTGGTGAGCTTTCTTAAGTGGCTCTGTAAAAAGAAGGTGGGGGTTTATTGTAGTGTGGAGAGGAAGTCTTTACTCACGTGAATTAACTTCTGTTTGCTCTAAATAATTGATTGATTTGTCTTTTAAAACACTGATTTCTGGTTGGTGTGAACTAAACCCTGGCAGATTATTCAGCTGTAGATGCTGAGGAGCTTATTTTTCTAGAAATGGCTTTGATATTCAGTCTTGAAAAGAATGGAAAGTTATTCAATTTGATTTAAGTATTTTCCAGGTCTGGATAAGTATGAGAAAACAGTGTTTCCAGACTTGCATTTAACAAAAAAAATAACAATTTCTATAAGTTGCTGAAATGAGAGAAAGAAGTAAAAGCAACAGCACATCCTAAAAGACTTTTTCCCATTTGTGGAGCTGTCTCAGTTTAAACTAAGAGTTGCAGAGTTTCAAGCATTCAAACTGCAACAAAAGACCCTAATGACCCTCGGAGGGAGAGTGATTTACATGGGAGTTCAACTTGCATAAATAAAGGTGCTCATTACAGGTTTAAAGCTTGGAACTTTGCACTTTTCACTTTGCGGATGAGACGCGAAATGTCAAAGTTTGGGTCTTGAAATGTCTAAAATGTTTAAAAAGTAAACTGTGAAGGAACCCTGAATATAAAAGCAGTTTTAAACGGATCAGAAACATAGGAGTAGATGGAGTGAAATGGCTTAAAGGCACTGGGTCTTGAAGTTTGGGCTGCAGGGTATTAGATTTGTTAAGTGCTTTGTTAGTTTTGTAGGAGTTTGATCTCTGGCTTGTCACTAAATATTTTAAAGTGCTTCAGTCTGACGGACCTGAGGAGAAGGATTTGCAGTTTTCCCTCACATTACTCACATCACACCCATTCATTACTATCAGAGCTTCGTCTCGTCCTGCAGTTTTAGCCGTTGTTCCAGCGTTGGCCCGCTCATCAGCAGTTGAGGAGTAGGGAGGAAAGAAAAGCCTTTTTTTCAATCCCTCCTTTTTTCATTGATCTTCTCAAACTGGTCGTCCAGCACTTGTCAAAGAAAGAGTTTGTTTCACTGAGCGACTGCTGATTCAGCATTCAGGTTATTGTTTTCATGTTTCCTTTTTCCCGTTTTTCCATACATTTGTTTGCAGTCTTATCTGCTTCTGCATACTTTGTGCTTTTATAGCCATTCTTATTAAACCGTTCAGCTCATTCAGGAGACTGCTGCTATGACTTTTGGTTTTTGTAACATTTATACTTTTCAAAATGTTTGCCTTTATTTTCAAATATCTTTTCGATAGAAATACACTGAGATCTGTAATTCCTTCAAAAACATGTTTCTCTTTAAAATCTGCCTCAGCATACTTCTTAAGCTACTTTTAGTTTTTAGCTATTGTTCTGCTACTTTTAGCTTTTATCAAGACTTCTGTTACTTTTAGCCTTTAGATACTAATCTGTTGCTTTTAGCTTTTAGCTATCCTTTCGCTACTTTGAGTTACTGTTCTGTTACTTATACCTTTTTAACTAGCCTTTCACTATTTTTAGCTTGTATCTAGCCTTTTGCTACTCTTAACCTTAGCAGCCATTGTGCTGCTTGACCTAAATGTTGTTACTTTTAGCTTGTATTTACCATTGTGCTACTTTTAGCTTTTAGCTCGCCTTTTTCTACATTTTGCTTTAAGCTAAGTTTTTGCTCCTTACAGCTTTAGTTGCGCTTTCACTACTTTAGCTTTTAGCTATCCTTTTGCTGCTTTTAGTCAGCCTTTTGTAATGTTTAGGTTTTAGCAAGAGTTTTGATCATTTTAGCTTTTAGGTGGTGTTTTGCTGCATTTAACTTTTATCTAGCCTTTTGCTTCTTTTGGCTTTTAGATGGCTAAAAGCTAAAGAAAACACTATTTTATTTGTTTGTTTGTTTGTTTATTGCTACTTTTTAAGCCAGTGTTCTGCTTTGTTTAGTTGCAACAACTCAGTTTCAGCTTCTTCAGCGCTCAGCGTTTCTTCACATTTGGGGCTCACTCGTTCATCCTCCCTCAGCTGAATTGAAATGTTCAGCGCTCATTTGAGCTGTGATTGATTTTTATCAGCAGTGAAGTTGACACAATCTGACCTGAAGCATTCAGGGGGAAGCTGTAAGTGAAGTTTAGAATAAGACGTTGGACCGAGGATGTTATCCTTTTTAAATTTCTCAGTTTTAGCCCAGGACACCTTTACTTTCATTACCTGAGTCACAACAGGACTCTATGCTTCTGAACCACGTCTGTCTGTTGCCATGGAAGCGGGAGAGTCCCCTGTGTTATGAGTCTTAGTGTATTGTTGGAGAGCGTGTGGCTAAATCTGTGTGGTTTGAACCTTTGAGGTTCATCTTACCGCCTAAAGAAGTTAGTTTTGGCAGGGTCGGATGTGATCTGATGTTGTTTTTTTTTTTAATCTCTGGGTCACTTTCAGCTCCTTGTCAGGTTTTTATGAAACAGCTCTTAGTAAAGTATTTAGCTGCTGGTGGTCTTTGTTTTCCACCTTCTGGATCCTGTTGTACATTTAAATTAGTTTGGGGATCCCAAGATAAATCTGTTTGTTTTTTACTGTACTGATGTTTGAATATGAATGCAGGCTGCGCCGAAGCTTTTGACCTTTTTTAGAAAACAGTTTCATCAAATTTCTCTATAATACAACAAATGGAGTCAACCTTGTTTGTCTGTTAGCAAAATATCTTATGAACCACTGGACAGATGTACACCATCACCTGATCAAGCCTTGGAGACAGTCCAATTCAAGATGTCTGTAACTCAGTCAGGTTTACAGATATTGAGCTGAAGTTTGATGTGGAAGTAGCTGAGAGTCATTAGCGATATGACATGTGATCGCACTCAGCGTTGTTGTCAAGGTTTGACCAAAACAGCTGCAACTCTGTCATTTCTCACATAAGAAAATGTTAAATCTGGCGTCAAAGGTGAAGGGCGATATGCATTCCTTTAAGGAATACCAGGCTTTTAATTTGTCACGGAGTGAAAAGTAAAAGAAGCAAAAGTCCTCCTAAAGGATTAAATCAACTGAAATAAATGTTTGTTTTGATTTAAGTCTGTTTCCTGAGTTTCACCTCAGTTATCTGGACCACAGTTTAACTCCTAATTTCCCATTATTGTCTGGTTTTGAAGGATCATATATAGAATTTGGGTGAGGGTATAAGTTATAAAGAAAAAAGGCTGTGCATTTAAAAAACCAAGACTTTGCTCTGAAATAGTTTCGATCACTTTTAGCGTCTGTGGTTTTTTTTCATTCATTTCGATGTTTAGACACGACCGTGCCACTCCTGCGCCAACTGTATCCCAGTGAACTCATGAAATATGACACCAGCAAACAGCAACTATCATCTGTTTTGTACTGATGCTCCATTCTGCTTCGGACACACTGACATTTTCTTGTCTGTTCTTCAATTGCCGCTCCACTCCAGCCGTTAAGTAGGAGCTCCATCATTTCAAGTAGCCTCTGATGCTGAGTTATTGCAAAGTGCTTCGCCCCTTTATCGTCGCTGCTGAAAATGGGAATTCAGAATTTGTCTGCGATTTGAATTTAATTAATTTAACAGTGGAGGCTAAATGTGCCACGTACAATCATTTTTGAGGCAGTTTGATTTCTGCTGACCTCACACCAGGTGTCCTCGTTTGGGAACCACCGATTTATTCAGCACATGGTTTCAGATTTCAGCGCATTGTTTGCTCCAAATATACATGTAGTGATTGGAAAAATTCTAATATTATAGAGTTTCAAAACCTTCAAGTGACTCCGCTGTGCTTACTCGGTGGATTTTACTTTGTAAAAAAAGCTGTTAAATTCCAATGAGTCATGGCTGCGTGATAATGACATCCTTTACACAGCTGTTAGTAACTTTTTGATTTAATTTCTTGTTCCAGACGTCACTGCAGGATCAGTCTGACCTTTGTCTCTAACAGAACAGAACATATGGATTTCTGATTGTGTAGTTTGTTTGCTCGTAAATCCTCTGAATGAAGTAGATCCTTTTCTGTCTTCAGCATTCTTACTTCTCTAGCGACTCAGTTGGATGTGATTTGTTTTTTTGGCATTCATTGAGGCATGCTGTTTTTGTAGTAACACCACCGCAGCCTCCTGTTGTTCAGAAGCTCCTTTTATTATCTTTCTGAGATGCCTAAAGACTTCCAAACTTTTCAGTTTAACTGCATGATTTGTCTCCCTCTGCTGGAGATTCAGCGGAACTGCATCTTGTTTTATTCCCTGTTTGACATTGAATGGATAATAGTGACACTTCTGTACACATTGTTGAATAATTTTATAACTATTCTGGGCATAGACGCTGACTCAACAGTTTAGTTTGTTAAACATGTATCTTTAAGGGGAAAAAATGTTTTCAAATTTGACGATTTTAAGTTTTTCGTTTACTCATTGTTTGACACACTTTTGGTTTTCTGGCAACTAAAACTTTGCATCAATATTTGCAAATAGTTTACAGTTATGTACTCAAATTTGCTGTAATCTTTAGCATTTTGCAACAGCCTTGTTTGAGGCTTGTTTTTTCCTTTGTACTTTTTGCTAAGTTTGGATCACCTGAACCATGTTGCACCCAATCTGTTCAGAGAAAACATCTCACCTAGAGAGGCAGTTTTGTTTTCAGAGCATTTTAACTGTGCTTTCTGGCAAGAAAATGACCACAAGAAATCCATTTTCTAATTGTTGATGGAGATATTTGGAGCTAGTTGTTGTGTCCATGAGGAAAGAGTAGAGTCTTTATACATCTGTGTAGTTAAATCTTCCTTTTATTGAACCTGTATGGATGTCACATTCACATGGCCCAGTGGCTCAAACATTTTTCTACAAAACGTGACCACTAGAGGTCAGCAACATATTGTTTCAGGTAGAGAGGATTTAATTCATTCAAACGTGATGATGGTTTCAATGAAACTCTGCAAATATATTCACCAGTATTCTGCAGCTCATCTCAAACAAGCAGTTAAGATTATTATTATTATTAGAGTAGATGGCAGACTGAAATCATACTCACATCATTCATTTTTGTAATGTTACACTCAAGCTCTCCTCCCTTTTCTTTCACTTCAGGGAGATGGTGTACTTCACTGCCGTCCAACACAAACGGCTGTAGTTCTGTATATGAAACTCCATTCAGAGCTTAGTAATGTGTGTGTTGTGACAACATGACTGGATTTAGATCAGGAAATGTAGTTAGAATTTTGATTCAAGTGTTCATCATTACATTAGTACACACTAAAAACTGCTGGGTTAAAAACAACCCAGTTTTTAACCCTGTGCTGGGTCAAATCTGCTTGTATGTTGTTGTTTTTGTTTTTTTAACTCTGCGTGGTTGGCTTATCAGTTTAACCCTGCACACTGGGTTACATTTTCTACCTGCAAACCTGGCTAAAATGACAACAACCCAAAATGTGGGTTTTTAGAACAACTTGGGCTTGTGCTAGCTAGCTGGCGCTAACCACTATCAGCGTCAGTCAGCTAGCACTAACTAATGTTGTTTTAGGAACCCAAACTCACAAAGCCAAGCAGGTTAAACATCTTATCTATTATCTTTACTTGCATCCTAAAGCAGAGGTCCAGTCAGGTACAATTTGGTCACTTTCTGGCTCAAAATGGCGGCTGGTGAAGAATGACATGGAGCCAACCACTGGATCAAATGTTTTGACCCAATATTTGGTCAAAGCAGCCCAACCTATATCCCAACAGCTTTAAACAAGCAACAGAGCTGTCAAACTAACCCAGCAGTTTATAATGTGTACAAAGATTTTGGATGTGTTGGAAAAAGCTTCATAATTATATGATTTCTGACAGGTTTTCTGATACATTTATCAATAAAAAAAACTGAATACAGTGTATGTTTATCTCTGTCTGACCTAAGCATGCTTATATGTAATGGAAAGTTGTTTTTGTTCCAAGTTGTCTGCACAAATTTTATTTATTTAGACTTTTTCTCTTTCGAATGATTATAATGTACAGTCTGTGCGGAGTGAGCCTAACTATAAGAAGCTATGGGAAAAGGAATCGGCAGCATATATGTCCTTTAGCTGGCAGAGAACAGAACTTTAAATTCACACAGATGGCGCTCCTTCTGCAGCACAATAATACCGTTTTTATTGTTCTGACAGCAGTTTAAAATGCGGCCAAATTGGTCACGAGAAACTATGACTATCTTTGAAATATATCATTTAAAGAGGAAGTAAACATGCAGTGCAGTAATAAGATTTGTATCGTTTTCCAATGCCTGCCTTCAGAAGAAACATATAGGTGTGCGTTATTCAACAAGATGCTTTGTTGGGGGGATGCTTATTGATAATATATTTCTCTACAAACAGCTTTTTTTTTACTAAGGGGGATTTAAAACGAAAAGATAGAGAGAGAGAAATAGATTCAGTGAGTTTTGTGTTTTATTTCTGTCTTTTAATACCTGCTTTTTGATCATATTTGCTTGCCAACTTCCCAGAAAGCTCTTGCATGTGGAGGATGATTCACAACGTTAACTCAAACATGTTCATGCCGCACAGACACACATTTATTACGCTTTTAAGAAGCCGCGTGCATGCACTGACATTTCCAACACTTTTATCTGTAAACAAGCAATGTTTAGATTAAAAATAAATCTGGTGTATTTTGTTTTCTGCTTAGACATTTTGGAAAAAATGAAAACCTGAGTGCGGCTGTGAGCTAAAGTTTTGTGTTTTAGGAGTGCATCCAGCCGACGCGGCGTCTCGTTCAATGCAGTGCCCGGCTCATGCAGAGTGTTGTTGCGTGGTTACAGGTGTATGCTGGTAGTGAAGGTGTGCTTCAGCAGGCCAGGCTTGGAAGCATGGTGAAGGCCCAGAAGTCACCTGGGAGGAAGACTTCTCAGTGTCTCCGCAGACAGGTACTGGAAGACAAAAATACGCAGCTGTCCCTGTCCGCTCCTTCTCATTTCACAGTGAAACTTTTACTATTACAACCCTAAATCTGTCATTTACATAACTGTCATGATATTTCTGCTGAGTCATGACTGATAAAACCAGGCATATCAGACAATCCCTGTCCCATTTGTTTACTTGTTTCTTAAATAAATGCTGTAAATAAAGTAAATATGATGCCTACCTAAAGCTGTTCATGCATTATAGATTCAAATTGGTTGGACTGTTTAGTATTTGGAAACACAGCCACATATTTACTACAATAAACTGTAGAATTTGACTTAGTTTACACCATTTTGGAAGATAAACCCCATAGCTTCATTTTTTCCATTAAGGGTTGGAAAAGAAAGCAAGCAAACAGCAAAAAAGTGGAAAACAAAATTATAATATATTGTATGAAGTAAATTGCAGTCAGATGTGGACTCTTTTCTTTCTTGAGGCTAATTTTCAGCAACACAGCTCAGTTAAACTGAGATCAGGTGAAATAATTCATCCAGTTAAAGGTTTTAGTTAAAGTTTTGTTGCTTTGGACAAACAGTAACATTTTAAGTCTATACGTATTTAGAGCACATATTTACATCTTATGTAATCAGTTTTATTTACTTTTCCAAACTCAGTTTCCTCCCCCCACCCAAAGTTTTGTTTTTATTTTTCTGAATTCCTTATTTCATGATGTAACCACAATCTAGCCTAAAGTACTCACAAAGATGTAGACATAAAGTCCTTCAGTTTGTAAAATAAAAGTACTTCATATTTCATAGTTAGTAGATAAAATATAAGGTTAAAGCTGTTGTATTGACATTTAATTAACCGAGGAGGAGGATGAGAACAACACTGTGTTGTTGTTGTTTCTTTTTTTTAAGTTTTATAAACATCGTTCAGCTTGACAGAGACAAAGGTTTGCTTAAAACAAAAAATAGTTTTATTATTTTTTATAGAGAAACATCCTATTCTGTGCATACAGCATGTAATAAATTCACTTCTTGTTTCAGCTGACATGTTTTTTATGAGGATGAGTTAGCTGAAATGCTAAGCTAATGTTTGCTGAAGTTAATGTCCCATCCCAGGCTTCTCCAGGCAGGAGGCTACAGGAGCCTGCAGTGGCCAAAATGGCAACAGTGGTGTCCAATCCTGGCCCTGGAGGGACACTATCCTGCATGTTATAGTTGTTTCCCTTCTCTTCAAGTTCTGCAGAAGCCCATTATTCACCCATTCATTCAAATCAGCTGTAATGAAGCAGAGAAATATGGAGGATAGTGGCTTCGAGGACAAGGGTTGAACACTTCTGCTTAAGAAAAATCCACACATTAATAAGATCCACAACATCAGCAAATTAAATTTTTAATGTCCAATTCTGTAAATATGTCCACCTGTTCTGCCTCATATAATAAATGACAAACTGCTGTATTTATATAGTGCTGCTTAGATTTCAGAGTCTGATTGAAAACACAAACAACATGCAACATGTAGTTTTATGGCAGAGAAAACTGTTGTGATGTTAGAATACACAGTATTACGTTTGTTCAAAACAGCCGAGTTTGTTTTTTAAGGCAAAAAAATTGATCTCCTATAAGCTCCCAACTTGGCTCCTAATCAGAAATTCTTCTCAAAACTAGGAGCACTTTGGCCACTGCAGGCGAGACATTTACTACTCGTAAACACTTCACATCCCCTCACTCAAAACAAAAAAATAAAAGACTGATATAAACCTAAACATATCAATTCTCAAACACCATTTCTGATGTCAGGAGAACCCGTTTTTATGCCAAAGTAAACGTGCCGAAGAATAAGAAACAGAATGTTGAATTGCTCAAATGCTTGAAATCTTCATTACAGCCCGTCACGTATCATTTGCTTTTCTACTAATTTTATTAATAACATGATTATTGTGTGATGTGTGCCATACGACTAACTATACTATACTATACAGATAAATTAGTCAAGTTTTATAATTATATTATTCCACACATCCATTCTAATCCAGATTTCACCTGATTTATTGTTCACACAATAGTTTTTCAGAGTAGTAAATGAAAATTCATGGGTAGTCCACCTTCTAATCAGTCCCCTTTCTTCTGCTTCGTGCCAGTTTCCTTCCAAGATGAAATGAATCATGAATAAGTTGACTGATTGACTGAATTCAAATTTTGGCTGAGTGGGGGGGACTCCCTGATGGTTCCTTTTCTTTTTTGCGCAAAATAAGATATTCAAGTTTCTTCTTTTTGTTGCAGAAACTTCTCTGAGTAATAAAATGGGTACCCCCCCCCCATTTTTTTCCTTTTTTTATCCAAAATTAAGTGGCAACATTCTGCAACTTTAGGCTCAGATTTTGTCTTCAGTGGCTGCTTAGATGAACATATTTACCTCCTGCCCTCAAAGGAGATAATGCTTTTGCCCGTGTTTGTTTGTAGTGTTAGCAAAATATCTCATGAACCGCTTTAATGAAGCTTTCAGATAGTAATTATTAGTTTGTGATGGCTGCCACAGCTAATCGACATTAGCCAACACAAAAAAAATGATTACAACTTAGCCAGTTTTACAGATATTTAGTTAAAAATCGGTGTGGTAGTAGGTGAGAGTCAATCACAAAACATACTCTGAGTGCTGTTCCATGTCACAAGATCTCACAGTGTCACATGACGTTGTGTATTTACAATGTTCGACCAAAACAGCTATAACACTGTTGTTTGTCTGCAAAAGATGATTTTAGTTCAAAACAATATGCATTTCTTCAAGGACTGCTAAGCCTTTAAATTGCTATAGTATATATAGTGAGTGTGTGTGTGGGTACGTGTGTGTGTGTGTGTGTGTGTGTTTGCATGCACTGAGTGACAAAGCCTCCAAAAGGTACGTTTGTCCCGAGGTGATGTGCTATAATGAGCCTAATGTGGAGTCATTTGTCCGTCTTCAAGGGCAGCGAGGACACAAGGAAGTTGACGAGACAGACACAGACAGAGAGAAAATGAGGATAAATTGGTTTGCAGGAAAGGAGAAAAGATTAGCAACTGGGAGGGAAGGCAGGTCTGGTTTAGGGACACAGCATCACACAGAACAGACACGCGGATGGATGCGCAGTCGGACAAGTCGAAGTGGAGTCATTTATCTGCTCCGGGGTGGCTGTGTGCGACAAGAGGAATGTTCCCTTACAAATACTGGAGACGTGACAGCCACGTCTGTACACACCCAGCTGATATGACCCTTTTTTTTTCTTACAAACACGAAGGAATTTTACTCTGAAAACAGCATCTAAACTTTAAACACTTATATCACTTTTCATGCACTTGTAGACACTGTGTACAGAATGTGAAAATATCTGCTTTTTGTCATTCATAATATAAAGACTCTGTCACACTGTGAGAGTACTTATTGTTGTTACTACAACCGCTGTTTTGAAAAGGTTTGGACAATGTGTAAAATGGAAATAAAAACAGATTGCAGTGATTTGTAAATCTCATAAACCCATATTTTATTCACAAAAAAGGAAGTTTTGAATTTGATGGCAGCAACACATCTTGCAGAAGCTGGGACAGGGGAGACAAAAGGCTGTAAAAGTAAGTGGTATGAATAAGGAACAGCTGGAGGAGCATTTTGCTACTAATAAGGTTAATTACTAACAGGTCAGCAGGGACAGTTTTTAAAAAAGAGCATTTTAGAGCAGCTGATTCTCTCAGAAGTAAAGATGAGCAGAGGTTCACCAGTCCGAGAAAAACTCCCTAAAACTAGTTAAACATTTTCAGAATAATGTTCCTCAACAAAAAATTGGGAAGACTTTGAATATTCTATAATTTGCATTTCAAAATATCATCAAAAGGTTTTAAGAATGTAGAGGAATGTCTGCCCAAAGGACGAGGCTAAAGTCAATCTTGGATGCGTGTGATCTTCAGGCCCTCCGGCAGCAGCGCATTAAAAACAGGTTAGATTGTGTTGTAGACATCGCTGCATGGGCTCAGGTTAAAGCTCTGTCATACAAAGAAGAAGCCAGATGAAAACAGCATCCAGAAATCCTGGGCCAAAGCTCATTTCAAATGGACTGAGGCAAAGTGGGAAACAGTTCTGTGGTCAGACGAATCCAAATTTGAAATTTAAAAACTGGTACAATTTTTTTAGTTTAATCATTTAATATGTTCCATGTTCCATTGTGAGTAAAATATGGGTTTCTAAGGTTTGCAAATAAACTTTCTTCACCCACAAAATGAGCCCAGAAGTGTCCTTCATGTTGGTCTGCAAGCAATACATCAGGGCTTTGATTATTTTATGTGCAGTTCCAGTTTTGTAAATATTGTTGTCTTTGTCTCACAGAGTGGTGGTCAGACAGAGATGGAGAAAGGCCAGCTCGCTCTGGACGCTCAGCATCCTCCACAGGGGCAGCCCAAAGTCGGAGATCAGATCCACCTCCAGACTTCTGCTTCGGCCGGACTCCCGTCAGAGAGCTCGGATCACAAAGAAGCTCCAGAGGACGCCGAGGGAGAGGGCGATTCTGCTGCCCAGATACAAGCCAGGTCTCTGTGGAAGCCCATTCCCCCTCTGCTGCCGGAGGCCGAAAGGGACCCCAACTCTGAGGTCAGGGACCAGAGCTGCCAGACGGAGGAGACGATTCCACCGACCTCTGACTACAACCACAGTCATAACGCAGGTCGGTTGTTTTCTTTTCCTTTTTTTTTTTACCATGCCTCCACATTTTGCTGCTTTAATTCATTCACCTTCAGGCTAGAACTGTCTGTCAACCCCCTGTGTCGCTTCGCTGCTGGAGCTGCTCAAAAATCAAACTAAATGGTTTGTTCTCACAGTAAAACTGACAGCTGTATAGAGGAGCTGTTTCTGGCGTTTTGCTCCACAGTGTGCACTGTGGGTCAGCTCCAACGTTTATGGAAGTTTTGTTTCTTAATTTATTCTGTTACTCAACCCCCATGTCCCTCTGTATGCCTCCTAAAAACGAGTTTGAAAAGCTATCCAAACCCAAAACCCACAAAGTCCCGTCCCACACTTGCAAAAATCATCTTGACGTCTCTGGACAAAAGTGGACCTTTTTGGAAGGTGCCTGACTCGTTACATGTGACGTAAAACTAACGCTGCATTTCAGAAAAAGAACTTCATATCATAATCAAACATGGTGGAAGTAGTATGATAGTCTGGGGTTGCTTAACTTGCTGTAACCGATGGAAGCAGAAATTCTGCTCTCTACCAGAAAATCCTGATGGATGTGTTAGTAAAACAGAAGAAATCTTTAAGGGAGTGAACACCTTTTCACAGCCCCCAGGTTGTCTCATGTGTAAACACTGCAACTATGTGTTAATTAGGCGAGCGCTGCCAGCACTCGCAGTTAAAGAGATCATGTGGTTGATCTTTGTCTCCTCTGCACGGCTGTTTGTGGATATTAAAGGTTATGGGGTTCACTGACCCGCACTGCTGGGATTATAGCAGCTTTGGAGGGGATGAAAAATGCTTTCTAGCACACATAAATACATAATCTCCAACACTTTTTTTTTTTTTGTAAAACCTCTTCTACAGTTGTCCTTCTCTTGTCTTCATGGAAGTGTCTTTCCCCTCCGTCTGTTTTTTTGCTTTTACTGCATACAGATGGCAGACATAAACAAGAAACGGATCTCGTCAGGGCTGGCTTTATCCGCCTCTATCTTCCAAATAACCTGTGTCTAACCTTGCTCAAGATGAGGGTCATGAGGGATGGCTGGCTGATGCTGGCTGACGCTTTTATCCTGCATCCGAATCAGTTGTTACCAACCCGTCTGACTCAAACTTTTTGACCATGCCGCACTGCTTCCTCTATTGTGTGCGTTCGAGCATAAAGAGCAGCGCCAACAGCTTCACTCATTACCCGTACGACCTTCTAGTCATGTCAGCTGACCAGAATTATCTCCCGCTCAGCTGATAAAATGCAGCTTTATCGTCTGTTTTAGAGCTCTGCGCACTGATTAAATCCAAATTTGCATGCGAACTTTAATTTCCTGACACTAAAGAAGAGGGAAGACCAGTAAGTAAAAGTAACTCTGTGAGGGTACATTTCAAACAACTTATTCCGTGTTGTTTCTTCAAGCAGAAAAAGTTTGCCCATTGAAGCACATAAATGTTTATTACAGATCATCTCATGGTCAGAAATGGAGTCATGGCCACTTTGGTCAAACCTTATAAATAAAGTTGGACACAATGCAAGATGTCTCACTTCAAAGAAAGTGTTGCTACTATCGCATTAAAACTGAGCTCAATATCTGTAATAACTGACTGAATTATAGCTATTTTTGTGTTGGCAAATGTCGATAAGCTTGAGTTGTAGATGGACATCCGGTGATCACTTTCTGCGAGTTTCAGTTAAAACTGGTCCAGCAGTTGATGAGACATTTTGGAAACGGACACACACGGAAACGAGCAAAAACATTATCGCCCATCTTTGCCTTTACAGTAGCTCACATTATTGCTGTAGAAACCAAATATGAGAAACAAATGTACAAACTAGTCAGTAATTCAAAGTATGTTAGCATCATCAGCAATGCTGTTTCCTGATGTCTCCTCTTGTAAATGATGCAAAAATATTTCAAATTCTGAATCAGTGCGTGCCTTCTGAGTCATGCTGCTGACCAGAGTTAAACTAGGCACAAATTGTCATCATCAAGCCTCGCCTCCCCGCTGTGTGTTTTCAGTCACTTCCTCTTGAGACAGACCCCACCATCAGATTCCCTTTGTAAAGACTTTCTGTTTCTTCCTGTGTGCAGCCTGTATTTCTCCTGCGTTGCCGTGCTGATCTCAGAAGGGAAAGATGGACGACTTGCTTTCTCGTAGATGTAGCTTGTGTGTGTGTGTTTCAGGCGGAGGGCTTGTGTGTGCGCCAGGAGGTAATGAGGTCAGAGTGAATCACCATCCTTTACAGACTTCATTGTGTTTGCTCTTTCAGCACACAGCGGTTTGCCTCTTTTCATAGCAGCTGCCCAGGCTCTTCATGTGACGCTGGATTTCTCACATACAGTCATACTCTGATGTAATTAGGAACCGACTTTAATAGAACGCTGTCTCTGTGCGTCTGTCTAGGTTTCTGCGCGGAGCCTGGCGATCCTCCTCTGCTCCAGCAGCCTCTGCAGACCTCCAAGTCTGGGATTCAGCAGATAATTGAATGCTTCCGCTCAGGTTTGTGTCTCTCTCTGCTTTCTTGTTCCTCGCTGCTTTTATTTACAGTCTCCTTTCTAGCATCTTCCTTTTGCTTTGGACTGTAGCGCCTGTTTTCATTTCTATGATGCTGTGTATTATGAATCAAACCTCTGTTATGAGGCAGTGGATTTACAATGTAGATGAAGTCTAAATTTGTGTGGTTGTTGCTCGAGTTACAGTTGAAACTTTGGCATTCATTGGCTATAAGCTCAAGTAACTTTCAGTTATTTACACATTTATTGATTCTTTTTTCCACCTATTTATTCATCCATTTTCTACTGATTACCTGGTGCACATCCTGGAGCAGATGACTAAAGAGACTTTTCAGTCTGCTGTTCCGTGATGCAAAGTAAATGTTTGTTTTTTAAGCCAGATTGCGAGGGTCCCTCTGGTCCCTCTTTGGCCAACTAAATTTAGTATAAAGATTTGTGATCGCTTAGACTGGGTATGCCAAGATCAGTCTCCCATTTAGGAAAAAAGAAACCAAAGAGAAGAAGAACCACGTCATTATTTGCACCTCCACAAGAGGAAATTAGAAAAACAGTAGGTGTGTTATACTCCCAAACATCAGGTGTTTTGTAAAAATGAGGGACAAATAAAGCTGCATTCATGCAAACAATGTTATAGTTGATGGACAGACGCTGAAACCATTAATAACCAGCTTTAGCAGCGAACAGATTAGGGACATAATCTCTATTTCTTATCTTGATTTCTTAATTAGGAGAGTTTAAAAATGGTCCAAAACCCAATGAGAAACAAATAGAGAGCAATGGGCAGAGGGTGTTAGTGTAACTGACTCATTCTCTTTATTGTTTTCTTGTTTTTTTATTTTTTCACAATTTTTTTGCAGTCTATCTGCTTCTGCATACTTAATGCTATTTTATCCATTCATTAATCAAAACGTTTAGCTCCTTCAGGAGGTGGGTGCTCTGATACTGCCCCCCCACAGACAAAAATACTCTTATATTCCTTAGAAAACATTATTCGTTTTGAAATCGGCTTCAGCATAAATGCTCTATTTTTGTCCTCTTACCTTACTTTTAGCTTTAGCTACTGTTGTGCTAGCCTTTTGATAAAACCTTTGATTTAGCTTTTAGTGTTTCTTCTTGTAGCTTTAGTAACTCACTTTTAGTTACTTCATTGAATTTGATCAAAATGATTCAGCACTTAGCATTCACGATGCATTTTTCGGCAGAAAAAGCAATATTTCTATTTCCGTATAACCACCCCCTCATGTATTTTAACCTGTAAACAGTAGAAACTATTTGATGAAACTAACAGAAATGTCATTCGTCGATCACAGTTTCCACACTGCTTTCTGTGAAATCATTTTTTCCGCGCTCCCTCCTTTGTTCCCCCTGTACCTGACAAAATAAATCAGTGCCACCAACTGTCTTCTGACATTAACGTCATGCAGTTTGTTACAAAGCCAAGCCTCATATCAGTGCTGTGGGCATGTTTTGGTTTTAACACAAATGCGGTGTGAGAGAGCCGAGTCGCTTAGAGAAGTCGGTTAAATTTACTGCTAAAAGCTTCAGGTAAAAGTCACTAATCCAATTCCAAAGTACTATCCGTGGGTCTAAATTTGCCCAACATTTTACCTTAAAAAGAAAACTATTTATCTCTTGAAAATAGTCATTTATCTGCTTTACTCAGTCATTAAATTATTACCCTGTTGACAAGTGAACTTTGCCGGCTGGATGTGCTGCCAGGGAAAGCTTTAGTGTTTTGAATCGAGTGTGTTTATTCCCAGCTGTTAAAGTAAACAGTCAGGCTGCTGAGCACCAAAATCCATCTCATCTGAGCTACTGGCCAAAACAAAACAAATACAATAAAGTAACTGTGCCCACATTGCTGTGTTCCTGTTCTTGATTAATCTCAGCAAGGTTTATTCCTAGATTTTACTTGTGCCTAACCACATATTTGCATGCAATAAAAAAACCCTACAGAACATAGACATAAATGAAGTGTCACATGTCTCATAATTTAAAGAACGGGCCATGTTTGGAGCCCTTAAAAGCAAAAAATAATTGGGTAAATATAATGTCAAGTTTACTAAACAAAGCCTAAGCCAGATTCTTTCAGAAATGATCGAATCAGTACTTTTGCTAAATCAAAAGTTACAAATATGAGACAACTATTTCATGAAACAGCTGACCTTTCTGACTTTATAAAACACCATTTGTTGTATCTTTTCTGGCTTGTATAAAAATACCAGCTTTTACACAATTTGAGATCTATTTAATTCCTTTAAAACAATGCTCTCTTTGAAATCAGCATATTTGCTCTGTTTTTCTCTTCTTACGCTTCTATTAACTTTTAGCCACTGTTTGGCTGTTTATATTATACTATGTGGTTAATTTTAGGCTTTAGCTAATGTGTTGCTGAATTTAGTTTTTAACTATAGTTTTTCTAGTTTTAGCTTTACCTATGGTTTCACTACTTTTAGCCTAAAACTACGATTTTGCTGATTTTATCTTTCAGCTATGGTTTTGTTAATTTTAACAAAACCAGGGGGTTTCAGTGTGTGATTTTTATGTTCTCCTCTTGATTGGAGTGTGGCTGGTGATTCCAAATTACCCTGTGGAGGGAGAGCGTGGTCGTGCGTGTCTGTATTTTCAATAGATCCCAGACAGGAGAAGAGATCACTCTTATAAGTTCATATAAGGAATGAGACATTGAGGCAGCACAGGATGCTGCAAGTCTTAATCTGCCTGTTTATTTTGTCTTGCAGGCACCAGTCAGCTGAAACACATGCTGCTGAGAGAAGTTGACACCATCTTCGAGTGTAAAATATGTCGCAGTCTGTTTAGAGGCCTCCCAAACCTCATCACACACAAGGAGTACTACTGCTTATCACGGCTGCCTGATTCCGACGGTTAGTGACACAACCTACAAGCACGCAACAGAACGCTCCACGCATAAAATCTGCAGTTCTGTCAAAGCCTTAAAAATCAAAGAACAAAAACTAAAACATCAAAAAGCACATATGTTCAAATCTCAATCTTCAAATCAACAGGCAGGAGAAGTGAAGGATAAATAAGAGCTTTCGGCCGGGGCGTTCTGTGAAAGCTGATGATGTTCAAAGCAAACACTTGAAAGAATCGCGCAGGCCAACTGTGACTCCCCGAACAAGACGGAGATCAAACTTGACTTCCACTTAGGCCCCATGAACTCAGAAGTTTACACACTCTCTTTGTGCTCTCGTTGTCTCCTTGGGCTCCTTCCCATTTTACTTTTGTATTTTTGTCACTCCAAGGGTCCATCAGTCGCTTCCACACCATCTGTCTCCTACTTATTATTCTCCTATCGTGTTGTCTTGTGTCACGCACACATATTCAGAGGAACACACAGCAACGTATTCTACCCACCGCACATTTCTGTTACTCAAAATGCAAATTTCTCCCCTTGTACCACCAAGAAAAGAGATTTTCCTTTCATGTTTTGATGTTTTTTTCTAATTCTCGTTGACTGGAATGGATCCACGTCTCTATCCATCATTGCTTAGAAGTGCAGAGGGACTCCAGGAGACGGCGAGGTCTATCAGCGTCTAACCCACCCTTCCTCTCCTCCTGCAGGAGAAATCAGTCTCAACACAAGCAGTCTTTTATATTTAGTTCACTTCTCTTCACTGTAACAATTACTGCTGTAAAAATCATACTCATCATAATCTTCATAAGATTGCAATGATGTTCACATCTCAAGTAGGAGTTTATAAGTGAAGGTTTAATGTGTGATATATTGATACATGACTTACTTTCATCGTTTTCACCTCTCCTCTCCTTTAATATGTGATAAATGAAGCCAAAAATGGTGAAAAGAAATTATTTGTTTTTTATTTTACAAAGATCTGCTAAATTAGTATGAACAGATTTGTTGGTCCCCTTAAAGAGACTTTATATTCATGTTTCAAATTAGGCGTTTGACCTTAAATAGTGTCGCAGGTGCCTTCAGGGTTTTCTGTGCACCACACTGAACATGGAGCAGAGGTGAGAGCTGTCTGAAGAGCTGTGAAAGGAGAACACAGATATCTATGTTTGAGGGAAAGGTTACAAGCAGCTTCATGTTCCTTTGACCACAGCTGCCAATATTAATAGGAAGTATAAGGTTTAGAGGACTGTAGCCGTCCTCTCAGGACGTGGACTCAAAAGGGAATGCAGCCCCAGGTTGGCAGATGGTAGATAAAAAGCAAAGGAAATCATCCGAACTCCAAGGTCGAGGTACACCACTTTCTGATCGCACTATCAGTTGCATTTTGACTCATAAAGGAAGACTTCGGAGGACTCCACTATTAAGGAAAATTAAAAAAAAAGCCAGACAAGAATAAACCAAAATGAATGTTGACAAGCCCCAAAGTTTCTGGGACCGATGAGACAAAACTGGAGCTTCTTTGCCAGTCCCATAAGTTGTGTTTCTTTTATTATTATTATTGTGGAAAGGTACCAGCAAATTAATCAGTTTCTGTAATTTTATTCCATAAACATTTACTACAAGAGAAACATGCACGCTGATGATGCTCAAGAGCCATGTTGTTTATCTTCACCATAGAAGAAAAAGCTGTGTGTCGATAAATATCTGAGCAAAACCAAATTTACAAGAACATAAAATGTTTTGTTGCCCCTGACACACAGTCTCATAAACATAGCTACATTCTAACTGTATTAAATGTTTTTTTTATTTTTTTTTTATTTTACCCTCTTGTTCAGGAACACAGCACAAAATTGAAAGGAAGGGGGGGACTGGCCCCCTGCGAGATTATGTTGTCTGTTTAGTTTTGGACAATTTTATCTGATGCCTGTGCACAAATTGCCACTACAGGTAGGCTGCTTTGGGTTCAGTGTCCAGGTCAAAGATATTTCAGCGGGACAGCTGTTGCGGCACAAACCTCTGCGGTTAAAGCGTCAGAGTCTTATTTTATTAGGTTGATCTGCAACCTTTTGGTTAAGCTGTAATCTGTAACCCAAAGCTCATTTTACAGTGATTCAAAACCAGTGGTTTTTATTCTGGGTGACCTTTTGTTCACAGAATCGCCTCTAGTTTCAAGGTTTTTTTTTATTACGGTATTAAGATCAAGAAAACCATACTTCTCTGAGATGTTTAGCTCTATAGCCATCTGATCTATTTTTGTTTTTAAAGTAACATGAATTAGTGTCATTGATCATAACAGTAACGTTATACTGAGTGAGTATTATAATGTGGGTTGTATTTATTTAGGTCTATTCCCCTCTCCTAAAGTATTTGAAGGTCTGATTTTAAATGTTTGATGTCTTCTTACAGGTTCTCCAGGTGATGACAGACAGGGTGTAGCCATGAAGGATTTGCTGGACGCTATTTATCCCAGAGTCCCAGAGTACGTGGTTCGACTTGAGCCCATTCAGACCACCAACAAGGCGGTCTTCCAGTACCTCACCACAGAGGAGGAGCTGGCCAGATATCCTTCACACACAACTAGGTCAGCACCATGCAAATGCATCACAGTTGTGTGCAAATAATTTATTTGTTCGGGTTGTCTTTTAAGTCCTTTTGTTCTTTGTTGGTGACATTATCTCTCTATGTGTCTCAAAGTGCCAGAGAGAGTCCAGTAGCTTGGGAGGGAGAAGCAGAGGAGAGCGTGGAA
The DNA here is from genome assembly GCF_001649575.2 of Kryptolebias marmoratus. Taxonomy (NCBI): domain Eukaryota; kingdom Metazoa; phylum Chordata; class Actinopteri; order Cyprinodontiformes; family Rivulidae; genus Kryptolebias; species Kryptolebias marmoratus. The sequence continues at coordinate 14,036,273 of NC_051447.1, read as the reverse complement.
AACAATCAGGCCAACCAGCCGAGTGGAACAGAGAGCCACAACAGTCCAGGACACAGGAGATGGGAGGCTGATGAGGAGCCTAAAGAGGAGCAGCCACCGCCTGAAGACGAGGGGTCCAACAGTGGGGTAGGGGACAGAATACAGTGGAGACTGAGATTCAATGTGCAAACATTTTAGTTAACATAAAGTGTTTATCATTAAAATAATGGCTTCAGCATGTTCCTATGATAATGAGTTGTCTTATGTCCCATCCAGGTTGAAGATGTGACCATCTCCTGCTGTCTTTGTGGTCAAGACTTCAACTCACGCCGCAGCATCAGGCGTCACTGCCGCAAAATGCACCAGACGAAACTGGAGGAGCTCCGAAAGTTCACAGAGACACGCACAGTTCCTACAAGTCTGCTCTCCATGGTCAAAGGTACGTCTTTATACTAAAAAATGAGCTGATAAGACAGCTGTTCCTTTTACATTCTGAGATGAAAATACATTTTTATAAAATAGTTTGGGAGAAATGTTGAGCCGAGGTCATTCAGTGTATTTATTCTACACGAGTGTTAGTTTATGTTTATGTTGTTGAATAAAAATAGTAAATTGTCATTTGTAATAGTAAATATTCTTGATGATGCTTGAGGTCGGACTCGGACTCTCAGCACACCAACTGGAAAATCCTGCCCAGTGTGCCTCAAAACCTTTGCCACCAAAGCCAACGTACGCCGCCATTTTGACGAGGTGCACCGCGGCCTGCGGAGGGACACCATCACCCCCAGCATCGCCTCGCGGCCCGGCCAGCCTTTCACCCTGGAAGTCACACCTCCGAGGACCAAGAGCAATAGTTCGTCTCCAACACACGGCCACAACTCCAAGGCCACGCCTGTGAACTCTAAAACGAACACTCCCAACCAAAACCAAGGGAAACCTCCGAGTCAGCCTCCGGCCTCGTCCTCACCGGCCAACCCTGCCTCGTGTCGCTGCACGCTCTGCAAGAGGAACTACAGCTCCCAGGTTGGTTTCTGACCCATCCACAGGTTTAGAGTATACACAAGCACTGTGAATTATTCTGATGAAAACTGAGACTGGGCTTAGGAGTTTAAGAATTGAGTAAAACATGGATGATTTTGGGATTGTTTAGACGAACTAAACAGAAGTAAATTTGATACCAGAGCCAAAATCAAAGGGGAATTTCCAGTAGATTAAATAACTTAAAGCTGAAAGATACTGTATATATATAAACACATTTGCACAGTTAAATAACTGTGAATGATTTAAATGTATAAACTATTTCAGAATCAAGAAGATAATAAAATACAATCAAAACAATCTTACTATTCAGAAACATATAAAGAGAAACTCTCAAAAGACAAAATGTGCAGAAAAATAAAGAAACAGGAGAACTGAATAATGGATATTTTAAGAACCCAGAGGAATGTCAGGGTCACTGGTATGTGCATGTTTTTATTTCAGATTTTTCACGACATTTGCATCTGTATCAGTACTGATAGTCAGGTCTGTGTGTGTTGGGACATTCTTCCTGGTTTTGGCACCAGGGGAAATGATTTCATCTACAGGATGGGCTCTCCGACCAGGTCATAACCTGAGACTTTACTGCTGCAGTCCTGAGAGTGGAAAAAGGGGGTGCAGGAGAGATTCTAAGATTTGTTGTGTTCTGTTTTTCAGCTTATGTTGAAGAGGCACATGCGTATAGTCCACAAGATCTACAGCATCAAAGGTAACAAGTCTGCTGCCACACCAACCCCTGCTGCCATAGTAACCACCGTCAACAGCAACAACATCAAATTGAAAGAGGAGGCAGTGGAGCCTCCAGGTGACGATGACGATGAGGACATTGATAGCAGTCCTGCCGCATCCCCCAGTGACGTCAGCACAACAACTAAAGCAGTTTCACACAATGCCATAAAGGTGAAGGAGGAGGAAGCCCCATCAAGTCCAAAGACAACACCATCCTTACCTTCGTCCTCGACCCGAGGGGGCAACGTGTGCAGTGGGAACATTGCTGCCAAAATGACCAAACTGTCGGTGGGCTTCGACTTCAAGCAGCTCTTCTGCAAACTGTGCAAACGGCAGTTCAGTTCACGTCAGAACTTAACGAAGCACATCGAGCTGCACACAGACGGCAATGACATCTTCATCAAGTTCTACCGCTGCCCTCTCTGTCGCTACGAGTCGCGCCGCAAACGGGACGTCCTGCGCCACGTGACCGTAGTTCACAAGAAGTCGTCCGCCTACCTGGCGAAGATCATGCCCAAACTGGAGAGCAGGGCGGTGAAGAGGCTCGCCGAGGTGGTCCTCAGCAGCTCGAACAAGAGGACCAGCGGCGGCATCAAAGAGGAGGTGAACGGGCGGCACGCTTCATCGTCCTCTTCCTCCTTCTCTCCTTCACCTCCTGTCACCCGCAGACAGGACTGCTCCACACCTGCTCTGAGCTCCTCGTCCTCTGCGCCGCCTCCTGCCCCGGTCACCCGGAAGCAGCAGGAGCTGTCCTCGCCAGCCTTCACTCCGTCCCCCCCGGTCACCCGCAAACAGGAGAGACAACAGACAGCACAGCAACGCCCCATCAGCCCCCCGCTGACCCGCCGCAGCGAGAAACACACAAACACCCGCAGCTCGTCCTCCTCCGTCCCGTCCAGCTACCAGACCCCCCACACCCGGAGACACGATGTCCAATCAGAAAGCAGCACGGGGACATCGTCCACCGAAGTCAGGGTGACGAAGAACTTCTCTCTGCATGCATGTGACCAGTGTGGACGGGCTTTTGCCAAGAAGGTACTGAGTTAAAATCACTCATGTAAATATTTGTCTTTAAAAAAAGAGTTCTGTGTTCAGTCAGTCAAGTCAGTTTATTTATGAAACGCATTTAAAAACAAGTGCTGTACAATAATAATTATATAAAAGTCAAAGATAAAAACAAGTTCACAATAAATTTAGAAAGTATCACAAAAAGAAGTAAACAGTTAACATTTTATCAACAAAAGACTTCATCAGACTCTCCCTGGGTTAAATATCAGTGAGAACAAATGTGTTTTAATACTTTATCTGGCCTACTTTAATTTTTTTTATTGTTTTCTCTTATTGTTTACTTTAATGTCTGTGAAAGGTGGTATTTAAATACACTTTTACTTACTTACTTATTTACTGTTGCTTGGATGCCGGAACTCTTAACTAAGATCATCTTATGTTGAGAAATAAGTTGTAGCCATTTTGATTTGAAGCACGTTTTAAGATGTCACCTAAAATGTTGGTGACATGATTTGTTGTTTTAGTTTTAACAGAAATGTGTTTGTTTTCAAATTTAGCTGTACTTGGAGTCTCACAAGCGAAGCCATCGGAACGCAGCGACGGCGGCAGCCAACAGGAGGAAAGGAGTCAGCACCCGCTCCAAATCCCTGGTCTGGTGAATCAGCCTCTGTAAGAATTTATCTTCACTATTGGCCTCCTTTATCCCCGCTGTCTTTTTTCTCATCCTCTGTTTTCTTTATTTGCGCTGCATTTCTCTTCCTCCTGACTGTAGCTCCGTATTCAGAAATTGCTAAGATAAGCTAAAATGTGGTCTGTACCCCAGAAAAGCGGTGAACATCTGCCCTGTAGAGGCTGCTCCTTGTGAGTGGAAGACCACTCCCTCAGGCAGAGATTAGAAATCACAATTTACTACTCAGCACATCCACCAGCTGTTCCCCCAAATTCTCCTTATTTATCAGTTTCATTCTGCTCATTAAAAACTGTCTTCTTTGTTTAATTTCTTTTTCACTTCATCATCCTAATTTCTTACCTCTTTACTTCTTAATGACTAAAGCCTTGTCCGCATGAGAACAGTCTTTTTTGTGTTGTTGCTTCTCAAAGTGCACTCATAAACACAGCGGCGTTTCTAGAAAACAACTCAGAATATTGTAGTAACGGTGCCAGGCCTGTATGTGGTGCAGTCACGCTGCCGCAATAAAAACGCCTGAAACGGGAAACAAAATGTGGAGCATCAGCATTCAGTTCACACTCTGTAATTATTATACTGCCCAGTAGGGGTGGAATCAGATCTTGTGCCACGAAAAATGGGGCAAGATTTCTCGTTCAGCTAGAAAACTGTTTTCCGAACTCCGTGAAACTATTACCTCACATGTTCCCACCACATGAGATCATTTTGTGTGGCAGCAGTATAAACAAACAGACCGTGGGGTCTTAGACAGGAAGCTTCTGCAGCTGCGTGCTGAGAGGAAGAGTCTGTCGCACGTTTACTTCAACAGAACAGACTGAGTTCACGCGGTCGTTTGTTGATTCTGTGTGAGAAAACTTTCCTCTGTGACGAAAGTAATTTAAACACACACACACACACACACACACACACACACACAAAGGAGTTTGACTCTGTTTACTTCAGTCAGTCCTCAGACTCTCAAACGCCCGTCAGTGTCTGATTTTATTTTATCCATATGACGTTTTTATAATTTCTTCTGTAATTTTAAGGTAAAATGCTTGCAGCTGTTTGAATTTTCATTGTAATGTTTTCATTTGTTTGGAAGGCCTGTGGTAAAATGTTTTCATTAGAAATCAGTTAGAAACTGATGATAAAAAGGAAGACCAGGGAAATAAATAAATATCTTTTACCGCTTTCTAGTGAACTGTTCTGACTGATGAAATGTATATATTGAGAAATGTTAATTTCATATTTATTCATGAGTATTTTCAAACTAAAAACTTTGAAAAACACAGCGAAATTATTTATTTTTAAGAAAATTGTTGTTAAAGAATAAGTTGGCCCCTGATCTGGTTGTTACTTTTAGTGTAAATGAGTTCAAAGGTCACTAATCTTTAATGAGAGATTAAAGAGGTCAAAGGTCACATATGGTGAAGGTCTGAGGAGACTCATGATGCCAGTCAGTTGAGTTTGTAGAAAAAATGTAAAATATATCATCTCGTCCCGTCTCGTGAGAGCCCGACTGTCCGGTCTGAGGTCCGAAGTGTAAAAACACTAGAAGAAGAAAAAGACAAGGACGGTGAACATAAGAAGAAGAACTGAATTAAACTGAATTTATATCGTTGACAGTTCAAAAAAAGTGATCAAATTCTTTTCGGTCCCGTCTGCTCACTGAAGTAATAAAGTATTCAAAGTAACTAACCCTCTGCAGCATGTAATCTGTTACTATGTCCGTCCCGCTCAGGTTGTAGGTTAGGTTAGAGGTGGGTTGTGGTTTGGCATTAAAGGACATTTTCACCCTGGAACCCAGATTTAAAACGCTGTTTCCATGTAAAAACCTGTAAGTATGAACAGAAACCGTTCCCGTGTGGACGGGGCCTAAAACTCCTTGTTTCTCTTCTTTTCATTTTTTTTTTTTTCTTTTTCCTTCTAGACTTGCAAACTGCCAGAAATGAAGGACAGCGAGCGACTAACAAATCAAAACACTTAACTGGAAAAAAAAAAAAAAAATGAGGAAGACATGAAGGAAAACAAAAGGAGCAACGGAGCCGCATGGATTTCCACGGTTTCAATTCTCCACCTTTTGCTTAAGAACCAAAAATCTGTTTTGGAAACCGACGTGGTTGTGGAGTTTCATATTGAAGCCAGCCGGCCTGCTGGATGGTGGCGCTGCTGCCCACATTTATCACTACGCATCCATACGCAGCCACCTGATATTTACCGCTCTGCTTCTGACACCCCGCTTTTAGCACGTGGATGAAAGCTGTCCGTGTGAATGGGAACAAGGGCGTCAGGATTTCATTATGGGCTCCACAGAAAACCTTTTATTTTCTGTGGACAAAAAGAAAAAACAAAATCAGCATCTGAAGCATTGCCATTCTTTTCAGCTGAACTGGTCTGTAGTTTTCAGCAGCATCTCAGAGCCGCTCCTCTGAATTTGTAAATTCACAAAAATTGAGCTTGACAAGATTTTCTTTTTACAGCCGGTTACCAGGAAATGCATTTTTTTTGTCTTGTATTGTCTCCCTCCTCACATCCATGTCTCAGGTGGTTGTTCACTGTTCTCGGCTGCATCCCCAGGGGGAAACTCGACTCAAAGTGCTTCGCCAAATTTACCATTTTATTTTCATTCAGAAGGCTTATCTTTATTTTCACATGAAACTTTTTCAAAAAAGAAGCCAACTATTCTCTTTTTTCCTGACACAACTCTATAGTTTGAATGATTTAATCTGAATTATAGGTTTAAAGGAGGCGTCGTGAAGGAAAAATAAACCCAATATATGTTTTTTAAACATTCATGCGTGCTGTTTTCTCCCATTTTAATTGATACTCTTTATCTGCTTACAAGTTGTTGATGTTTTCTTTACTGACAGCACACTGCTCCACATCTATCTCTTGTTGCATTAAACCTGGAATTTAATTGAATTAAAAGGAATAATTCTCTAAAGCTGTACCAGATTAATGAAGCCAAGTGGGGGCGAGCAACTTGTTTTAAATAATTTGTAAAGAAAAATGCTGTGACTGTTCACAGGAGCTGGGCTTTGTGGAAAAGCGGCAGCTGTTTGGAGTTTCTCCCACTAATATGAAGAAGAAGGAGGTCTCCACGTTTTGAGGGCATTAAGGACAACAGGTCTGAGCCAAATCTGCCACCTGCAGGGATGTTTCCCGTCAGCGGGGACTGGGGAAGATGGATGGAGCGGAACGCGGAGAGATTATTGAGAGGAACCTGTTGGAGCCGTCCAGAGATTTGAGGCTGGGACGGAGGTCCACCTTTCCAGCAGGTCGACGACTCTGAACACAAGAAGAGCTGATTAAATGTCCCGTCCATCTGAGAAAGCTCCAGTGGTTTGATGGACCAAGATCGTAGAAATGAAACTGAAGCCATGAAGACACGAAGGTGGCTTTGTAAAGTATTACATACAGCCACGCCATTGTTTGGTTTTATGTTTTATAATTATTCAAAACAAGTTGTCCCCATTTAACTACATTATTCTGAAGTATCTTTTGTAGAAAAAGTCACATTCCGGTGTGTAACGCAACCTGGAACACTTTAAGAAATGCTCTAACTCCAAATCCAACCATCAAACTGATTCAGTTTTTAACAGCCACCAGGTTAGAAATGTATTTTAATGTAGAAGAGGCAGTAATCAGGAATCCGTGCAGGTCGCAGCCGTACTGCCTTAGCTCTCAGAAAACAAATAACTGGAAGGATCTCCTGTCTGCCTGTCTGCCCCACCTTCACCTCTCACCACCCAGTATTACAGGACCACACATCCTCAGTGCCTACGCTGCAGCTGGAAGGGGCGCCAAGAGTCGACTGCTGAGGCAAAACATTTCCTAAATGAAAAACGTTTACACGAACCTTTGTATTTTATTAACAGGAGGGGAGGGGAGGGGAGGGGGGTGGGGAGGGACACTGGAACGTATTTAAATTAACTTTATGAACTTTTATTTAAATCCTTACTGATCTAACTGGCTAAACTCTGCTTCATTTCCTTTAAAATATGCTTTTATGTAGTCAGACAGCTCATAAAGGTAGTCGTAGCAACACTGGGCGGATCTGAAGGATTAGAGCGAGCGAGGAGGACCAAATGTAGATAATGTCTTAACGTTCACACAGAAAGCCATGAGATGGACGAAACCAGAGGAAACGGACGAGACCAAACTTTATTTTTGAACCAGAAACTGCTTGTGCGTGTGTATATATATATGAATTTGTCTGGCGTGGATGCTATAAATAATAATTATAATTGTCACATAGTTATTTTCTTGTATTGGTTGACCATATGCCTCAGACATGTCCGAAGACCGTCACTGTTTTATTTCTGCAAGGTTTTTTTTGTCGTTTCACTGATTCCTTCTGTTTTGTTATTTAAAAAAAAAAAAGAAAAAGGAAATGTATTCCATTTGAAGGAGAAGTTTTTGTTCAAAGATGAGGATCCAGACCCAAGAAGGATTTTTCGATCTTTTCTTTTTTGTTCTTTAAATCTGGACATTTGTTTCAACAGAAGCTGTAATTTGTTGTTTATGTCATTCTTAAGACGACGTCTGAAGTAGAGATTCCTTTCCGATGAGACAGGAATGTTAAAACCGACCACTTATTAAATAAAAACCTACTAATTCAAGCGTCCGAGTGGATTTCTGTGCTGCTTTATTTGTCTTTGTGTTAGGATATTAATCATGTTGGACCACATCTCCTGTTCCTTTATCAAAAATGTGAATATATGTTTACATTTTCCCAAACTTTGACTGATAGGAAAGAAAAATCAAGCCGGGAATATGTGGTTATAATATGTTTGAACTTTAGTTCCCATTCAGATCAATAAAGCTGTTTTGTTTCTTTGTTGCTGCAGTCGTGTTGGGTCTTTTTTAAAACCTCTAATATACAAACATACATTTTCAACACCGCACCATCAGCTGAAAGAAATCTACAAATTTCCCTTCATCCCTTTTAGCATCGTTACCTAGGAACTACGGCTTCCAGCTGCTCTGAGATATCTTTAAAAAGCTTTGTTTGGCAGGAACCTAACGGGAGGAGACGCCTCGTGTCAGCTGATCATTTGCAGCGTTAGAATTCTCTTTCTGAATTTCTTTTGAACATTTCGCTCATAATGCAGATGCTCGTCTTCTAAACAGATTAAAGGTCTACCGTTCCTTGGAGGAATGCATATCACCCTCTGACTTTTCATCTAAAATCATCTCATGATGAGAGGGGGTGGAGTTATATCTGTTTTGTTCAGATATTATTAATGACACCATGTGTTAGTGGTCACAGTAACTGTTAAAGATGACTGTCAGCTACTACCACTCTAAACTTTAGCTCAATGTGTGTAAGAATGAATTATTGGTGTTTTTGTGCAGGCTAAGGCTGATTAGCTTTTGTGGCCGTGTTGAATTGGGTTCACTCCAGCTGTAGAAGTATATCTATTGATTACCTTCTGAGAGTTTCATTAAGATCTGTCCAGTGGTTGTTGAGATATTTTGCTAACAGGCAGACAGTTGACTTCAATAGTTATTTGCGAAGTTTAGAACACAGATCACACTCGATCAGTCAGTGCTCGGAGTATGTGTCGGGGATGAGTTCCAGCTACTACCACGCCAAATTTGAGCGCATTATGTGTGAAATCGGCTGAGCTGTGGCCATTTTGAGTTTGCCAAGTTTTTTCAGCTGTGGTGATCATCATAGATCAGGTTGACTCCAAAAGTGAATCAGTTGTAAATATTAAATTAATAATTGCTTACTGAGAGGCTAGTTAAAAATCCGTTCATTGATTCATGAGATATTTTGCTAACAGACAGGCACGCGCTTTGTCCTGTGGCGGGGGATGATCCCCTCACCCTACCCATTCCACTTCCGGGAATCCTGCCTTCTTTACCATGACCCACCTGGTTCTTTAAGGCGTCGCAGCTCCGCCTCTCACCAGCAGATGGCGCCATCGGCCCGCTCCTCGGCTCCCTCCTCCTGCGGCGGTAAAAACTCCACAAATTGGACGTGTTGCGCACATCTCCCCGCACTGTGACAGAGGAGAGTGCCCGTGTGTGTTTGGATTGCCTTTCCTCCTGACTCCGCGCAGCTTATCAAATTGTTATTACACAGCAGATGGGACGCGCTTCATTTCTTTAATTCTCCACTGAGCGCCGGTTTTACAAGGGGGCCAGTGTGGAAAATGGATTGAAGTTCAGCCAATTAAGAGTGTGGCGCAACGCCTGTGTGAGCAGCTTTTTTTTTTTTTTTTTTTTTTTTTTTTTTTTTTTGATGACTTACTAATTTGTTCAAATAACCAAACCTCCCCTCTTCCCCCATTTTCTTCCTCTTTCCGTGGAAGTCAAACACAATCTATCGATTAATCGGTGATAAACTTGATTGAACGGTTTGGATTCCTCACACAGAGCGCTGTCCCTTTCAGCACCGACGCTCCCCCACCAACAACCCCCCTCCCCCCCGAAAGGAGCTGAAAGGGGGGTCGAGTCGAGGCGTGTGCGCGCGCGCGCGCGGAGCAGCAGACTTGAAGGAGAAGGGGGCTTTATGCGCAAAGTGCGTGGAGCTTAAAGAGGACTATGGATCAAAATCAGGTGGGTTTTACTAACATTATTGATCAGCGCGCGCATGATAAATTCCTCTGCTCTGTCCCTTCCTCACCCCCCTCTCTCCCCCTCCTCCCTCATTCTTAGTCATCAGCACAGACAGCCTCCCTCTGTTGTCTCCTTAAACAAGCGCGGAGTTAATAGTTGCGTTTTTTTTTGTTTTTTTGTTGCGCGTAAAATCCTCCCTGCTGGTCACGACTGAGCACTTCGTTTGATCTTCATCTCAGGGAATTGTCTTCATATTGTTCTTTTATTTTGGAGGAGTGGGGGGAGAAAAAAATCCTCGGGAGGACTGGTATTTTTCTTTTCTTTTTTCTTTCTTTTTTTTTTTTTTTAATTTGAGGTGTGAAACTGCTGAGCTCCGCAAGGAAGTTGCCTGAGGCGGACAGGGAGCTGAAGGACAGAAGATGCTGGAGCTGCTTCTTTCTCCACACTGTGGGAGGAATTTAATTTCCTGATTTTTGATGTATCTTAATGTCCCTTCTCTAATAACCTCTCCACATTCCTCTGGTGATGGGGTTTTGCCAGTCCGTGCACTAGTTGGTGGGTGAGTACCAGTCTTTACATCACTTTAAGACACATACTGGGTGGATATGTATTTATAGTATTAATGAGAATGACATTTACTCTCCCAGAAACCACAGCACTTGGGTTCTAATGCTTCTTTGATTAGGGTGCAATCAGAATACCACCACCGCTGCACAGAATGAAGCCTTATAGGGCTGCATAATCAGCATACACGCCTAGACTTTGATCTTATTTTTGAACCAGAGGGCTGCGTTTTTATCTCCAGACACACGACTTCGTCATGTCAAAGGAAGACGCCTGAATCTGATGTGGAAGGAACAAGAAAAGGGTTCAGAAATCAAATTAAAGTGAAGGGAAACATTCCATCTGTCTGCAATGAATGAAGGGTGTGTGTTTGTGTGTGTGTGTGTGAGAAAGACAGTTTTGAGTGCCTCCCTCAGCTCGTGAGCTTGATCCGAAGCAGGAGGAGATTAAGGAAGGAGCGGAGAGGAAAGACTGACCACAACTCTTGGTCCTGAAGAGAGGAGGATGAAGAGGGAGTGACGAGGAGGTGGAGATAAAAGCTATCACTTTCTGAAAGGAGCAGCGATCCCCCCTCTCTCCCCCCCGAGAGACGGAAAGGCCTGCATGGAGAAGCTGATGCCGAAACAGCGGCGAGGGAGATCAGGAGGAGACGAAATTAAATAATAAGACAGTGCAACCAAAAAAAAGAGATTAAAGTGAAGGAACTGGAGGAGAAGGGGGACCTCAACAGGGTCTCAATTAAAAGGAGTGATGAGCCACCTGAAGGCTTTTAGGGCTCAACCTGCTTCATGTTTGAACCATCACAGCAGGGGAATCCTCCTCCTCCTCCTCCTCTCCCTCATAGAGCAGGCAGCCTCATGAAGGGGATTCTCTATCTTTTTCAGCCTTTGAAAAGCATCATTCGGCTTACCAAGGGTGTGAAAGACTAATGATGATCAAGCAAAACAACAGATGTGATATATTTTTATCAAAGATAGGCTGGTTGATCTTTAAGTGAACAGTCTTGGCCAGCTGTATCCAATCCTGCATGTTCCAGGCGCCGTCCACACCAGAATGGTGGTTTAGGAACCCCTAAACAGTATTTTTTAAAGCAGGTTCCAGAGTGAGAAAATCTTTAAATGCCACCGCTGCTTTCTCGTGTGGGCAGCCTAAACAGAACCTTTGGAAAACAACGATGCCATAGTCCCACCTCCCGCCTAACCTCCAACCCCAGTAATGACAGATTACGTGCTTGTGTTTTCGCTGCAGATCCCAGTTGCTCAACTACAGCAAAACCTTCCTATACTGTATTTACTTCAATGAGCAGACAAGGCTGATGAACAATAACGTTGCCTTGGAGAGAGCAGAGGAAAAAACCCTTATTGATATTACACCAAATACTCTGAGGCCAAAAAGATTTTTAGCATTTTATTGAACGGTCAACTACGACTACTACAGCACATATCACAGGAAGAGATCATCAATACACATCAATTATGAACATTTAAAAGATCAAAAAGTGTATGAATAATTTCCCCTGGACCCTTTGAACATTGAGAGGAAAACTCTTCCCCCACGTGTCTCGCGGGGGTACTGGGCCTGAAATCGGTCGTTATTTCTGCGTTTTTGGACTGACATGACTCCCAGTCAGCAGTAGTTTAATGTGGCAGATGGTGGAAGTTCTGTTTTTGATTTATCGCTCTTGTGTTCACCACCCTTGTCTTTTTCTTTTCGTGTTTAAAGTTTGAAGCGTAAACGTCACGTCTTCTCACTGTGTCTGCGCCACATACAGGCCTGTTGTTGTCACTGCAGCGTTTGGGTCGTTTTCTGTGTTTCCGTGTGGATGAATTCGGTGCTTTGTTGACGAGGAAAATACGGTTGGACGGGGTCGTTTTCCCGCTTCAGCACACCTGATTTGAATGAATGGGTGATTACCAGGCTTCTGCAGGACTTGAGGACCTTCTGAAGAGGTAATTCAACCGCTGAATCAAGTGTGTTAACTAAAACGTTTCGGGGTAGTGGCCCTCGAGGACCAGGATTAGACACAACTGGTTTTCTTGGCCCATACAAAGCTGATTAACAGACAGGCATATCTGTGGACAGCTCTGTGTTGTGACACTACATTGCGGTGTCAATCAAACGGCGCTTCCTGTGACAAGGCAGGGCTGCTTCTTTTTCACAACACCAGCAAACCCCAGAGGAACACTGTGCTGACTTTGATTACTAAAGATCTGTAGCAGTCATTGAAAAACCAGAACTGGTCGACCTCTATATGAACGCAATGTCACCTCTCGCCACCTCATTGAAAATGTAATAATTTTCAGCGAGGGTGAATGAGACACAGACTTTAAATAACACCAGGGCTCCAGTTTCTCCACCATTGCCCCGATCTGATTTATTTAGCACCCCTCATGAGACATTTGAGTGTAGTTACAGCTTGAACTTTTAAATCCCAAGTTCACTCTGATTGTAAAACCGATTTGGTGGCTCATAGATGAGAAATAAAACAAAAGAAAGGGGGGAGTGATCGCTCCTGGAAGCTGGAATGGACATTATTAGACTAGAATCAGGTTTGAATTGTGTCTAAACGTTCGTTTTAATGAGTGGGGCCCCTAAGCCTCATTAGGAAACCTCCTTCTGTGACTTTGCCAAGGAAAAAGTGTTGAATAAACAATGATGCGGTGAGGAGAATGTGGTGTTTGCATCAGAGCTGGTTAACCTATATAAAGCAGGGGCTTTAATCATGGTGGGGGCTTGGCTGTGTGAGTGGCTTTGACCTGATTTCTTTTAGAGTGGAGAGAAGCTAATGAATTAATTGGGACACAATCGAATTATTTTCATTGAGAGTGTGTCTCACGCTGGGATGGTGTCTGAGCTCCAAACCTGTTTGGTTTGGGGCTAATCTAGGCTGTTTTAAAGAAGGATTCAACGGCTTTATAAATGATTCTTTGCTGTCAGTGTACACAACACAAGATCTAATGTTGACCCAAGGGAGTTTTGGGAGTACTGGTGTGGGATTTGATCCAGCAGGAACAGATGCAGTTAAAGATTAGTAACAGGATCTCCTGCAGGGGGATACAGGCTGGCTGGTTTTATCTGTCAGGGGGTACCCATGCCAAAATGATTTATGATGGTCCAATTTAAAAAGGCAGGACTTTAAAATCAAGCATCCAGGTGCCTGAACGGGTCATCAGTTTGGATTTAGAGTAACATCAAAGTTCACAGGTTAGTTGATTTTAAAGACAAGGTTCATATGTTCTGAAGCGACAGCAGATGTGGACACGTTTTCATCCTTTCTGTTAAAGTTTGGGGCTTTTGTTTCCCACTTCCTGATTTCTTGAGATACATGAAAGTGGAAACCCAAAGATGACCAGTTTTACTTCCTGTTTTGTCCAGTTTTCCTACCTGTGACCAATCAACCACTGATTAGACACACCTGTTTTCTGTCTGACGTCACAAACACCTGCTGCTGTCTTTGGGTTTAGCTTGCTACCTTCAGAGTAAAGCCTTCTGGTTTTTTGTGTTCACAGGATCATAAAACTTCTGTTGTTTTCTGCTTTTTTAGCTTTTGTTCTGCCTTTTTGGACATGGACACAGGATCCTTGTGTTTATTGCGCAGCTCAAGCACTGGCAGCCTGTCATTTGGGATTTGGAGTTTGACCTGTGAGGATTGGGCTTCTTCCAACAAATCTTATAAATGTTCTTTTGGATGTAGTCCTCCAGAGTTTAGAGGGGGGTAATACTATTGGATTTTTAGTTTTCTCCAGCTTTTACTGGACTCATACCTCCTGCTATCAGGGAATGCCAGTGCCTGATATGTTTATACTCAGGTGGGTGGTTGTAAAAGTAACGTTCACACAAATTTCAAGGTTTCCCAACACAACCCTGGTGTACTGAGATCTATCCAATTTGCATGCTTGTTGAGTACATAGCTTCATCTGCCAAAGTCTGAGCATGGATTGTAAACAAACTGTCCAACTCGCTGTTAAATTCTGTTTTGTTTGCTTAATCCATGCAGTAAAATGCCCTGCCAACCTCTTGTGTGTAACAAAACCCAGACAATAACCACCCCCCAACCACTTTCCCCATATAAACCACCATCAACACTTAAAATTTTGTCTGGATTAAACAAATTTATAGGTAAATGTGCCATCAGAGAAAGCAGCTTCTCTGTTCTTATTTGTCTATCTATGCATCAAGCCAAATAAGATTCCCTCTGAACCTTCCATTAGTTACAAAAGCACATCTATCTTCCTGTCCCCATCTACCTCTGAGAAGCTCAGTCCCCGAAAGTGTTCCTTAAACATAAGGCCATAACGCTGTCGGTTATTTGAGCTGAGAACTTATTCTCTAAAGAAAGGTATAAGCTAATTAATAGGCTCCTTAAATTATATTTTTTATATGCCAGGTAGCTAAATGACCATTGTGCTTAAGATTGATGGCCTGGTTTTATAAAGATTGTCATAAAAATGTTTTTGATAAACCACCTTCTGTAGGTTCTGATGCTGCTAAATTCAGTTAAATATATGATACAAGTTAAAAATGAGGGTGGGTTAGATTTTTCTTTTGCCTTTAATATCTCGGAAACTCTTAAAAATCCACCTAGAGTGAGTTGTACTCTCCCACTGAAGATTTTGCAATTGCACAATTTTTTTTGCCAGGCTTTGCTTTCGTTTCTTGTCAGTTGCATAAATCTTGTCTATGGGTATTTTGGAACACCTTAAAAAGAGAGAGAGAGAGAGATCCTTGGTTAAAGTGGGACCCTAAGTTAAACTTCCCCCGTTATTTAACGTAATGATGTGACCCCCCCCCCCAGAAGGTTAATCAGTTGTAGATGTAAATTCAGTGATTACTTTCTGCTAGTTTCATTAAAACATGTCCAGTGGTTCATGAGATATTTTGCTAACAAAGCAAACAAACGAGCACACAGGGACATGGGCACAAACATGATTGCATATTCTGTTTTAAGCGACAGGTGATAAATATTAAGTTTAACTCAGGATCTCACCAAAAATGCAAAAAAAAAAAAAAAAAAGAAAAGTTTTCCTTCCCTCTAGTTGTCAAATGTAGGATTAATTATCTCATCTTTAAATATTTATTTAGGGGTTCCAAATGCGCACAAATTGCCTCCTCACACAGTCTGCGTGCACAACATAAAAATCAAGACTCAGAGATCAGGGGAGGCAAATGAGAAAATAAATTCCCAGGGGCCTCGGTTAATGAAAGCATATTAGCATTCCTAGCATGTAGAATAAATCCACCAGTTTGTCATAACCACTTCTCAGTCCTGGCCATAACCAACTTACTGCACCGTCAAACGAAAAGGGCGGCTTCGAGTGCAGCTCAGTGGGCAGAGCGCAACATTACTGACGCCTCGGATGGAGCTGGCTCCTTCCTGCAGACGCAGCGTGTCAACATTTAAACATACTCGTTGGAAAGTGTGAAACCAAACATAAATAAGGTTATCCTGAGCTATAGCAGATGGTAAAGTAACTTTAAAGCTGTTAATGTTAGGAATGAGCAGTTAATATTAACCTGTTGGGTTTGAAGCTGTGTGTGTGTGATGAGTTCATTCAGCTGCGGCAGAAACACACCTGCTCTGTGTCTTTTCACTGCTGCCTCCAATGCCCTCACACATTTCTAGTCTCTCTATCGTCTCAGTCTGCCTCACACTTCCTGCTCTTCATCCCCTTCTTCTCCTGTGTTGACTCTGCAGCAGGTGGTCACGCAAACTAGCCCGAGGAGCTCGCCGCGAGGTCCTCCGCTGTCGTCCTGACAGCTGTTTCTCTTGCTGATCTGCCAAGAGATGAGTGTGTAAAGGTGATTACAAAGCTGAGGCGCTTTGGTATTTTCAAATCAGAGGATTGAATTGATAATTTTGCCAGAGTGTAGGAGCGTGCTGTCGAATGAGTACGTGCGCATATTTTGTACTTTGAGTTGAGCCTTAAAGCCCTGCAGCAGCTTGATGTTCGTACTGACACTAAAACTTCTCTGTCTGTCCTCTACAGGCTCTTCAAAAGATGTGACTTGTGGATTACAAGCTGCACCACCCAACCACAAATCCACATCTTAGCTGCTACATCTCTATTGCACACTTTTCTCTGGATTATGATTTGCTCATGGGGCTCGGCTGTCTCCAAATTTGGAGTTCTTTACCCCTACCTTGTTGACCAGTAAGAAGGTCCATAATTTTTTAAAGCTCTGTTTTCAAAGTATCCACCTCTAAGATCCAAGGTTTTTCAAAATTTAATGAACATGGAGCCTCACTGGAGCTCAGGTTCCCCATCTTCCTCTGTCATCATCCTTCTCCTGGCTCATACCTGGCTTTTTCCTGCCGCCTCCCCTCAACGACTCCCCACAGACCCCCAGGCCGCGCCGGAGTACGCTCACTCCATCCGACTCGACGGCGACATCATACTCGGCGGATTATTTCCCGTTCACTCACGAGGCGACCGCGGCACGCCATGCGGCGAGCTGAAGAAGGAGAAGGGCATCCACCGCTTGGAAGCCATGATGTTTGCCATCGACTTGATCAACAAAGACCCTGAGCTGCTGCCCAACATCACCCTGGGGGCACGGATCTTGGACACCTGCTCCAGGGACACGTACGCGCTGGAGCAGTCCCTGACGTTCGTGCAGGCCTTGATCGAAAGGGACGGCTCAGACGTCCGCTGCGCTAACGGAGATCCTCCGATCTTCACCAAGCCCGATAAAATCGTAGGAGTGATCGGAGCCGCGTCGAGCTCAGTGTCCATCATGGTGGCCAACATCCTGCGCCTCTTTAAGGTAAGATTCAACCACTTTTTAAAATTTCTTTGTAACTTCCCCCTTTTGTCTTTTGTGTTTCTCTGCTGAATGATAGCCAATCCTTACACCAGGGGTGGCCAATCCTGGTCCTCGAGGGCCACTATCCTGCCGGTTTTACTTGTTTCTCTGCTCCAACACACCTGATTTGAATCAATTGGTGATTAACAGGCTTCTGCAGAACATGAAGAGGTAATTTAACCACTGAATCAGGTGTGTTGGAGCAAGGAAACAAGGAAAACCTGCAGGATAGTGGCCCTCGAGGACCAGGATTGGACCTCTGCCTTACACATTCAGGCCCCCTCACACAGTTTAATGAAGGTAGCCATTAAAAGCATTATAGGCACTGTTTCATGCAATGTTTGATTCTACATCAGCTCTTTACACTAAAGCCAGGTTCTGTGTGTGAACGACGCCAGCAGGCCACAGCAGATTAGTCACGTTCTGGAGCCGACCCTCCATGAAGAGGTTCTGGTCTGAATTTTTTTTTTTTTTTTACGTTGTCTGATGTAACTAAAAAGAATATCACTCCTAATGCCTTAACTGTCTTGTTCAGGGTGTGGCCTTTTTCATTTGCTCTCCCTTATGTTAAAAAGGACTTAATAGTATTTTCAGCTTTGCTGGCCATGTGGCTAATATTCTGCAGCTGTACCTACTTATACAAGTTGGATTAGAAAGGTTCTTTATTTTCTTCAGTTGGAAAAACGTGACTGACTTTGGCCAGTAAAGCTGGATCATTTGAAATAACCTGGAACCCTTTCTGTCCTACGTTAACAGCACAGGTTGTCAGATCATTCTGAACTGAGATCTTCTTGTTGTTTGTCTCTTTCATTAGCTTTTTAGGGGTGGGTGACAGGGCAGGAGGTGTTTGTTGTTCAATATGTTTTTACATGTTGTTAATGTTAGTTAACAAACAAACGGTCTCAGTTTCTGCGGCAGTGACACCTCTTCCTTCACCGCTTGGAGGGAAAGATAGCCTGCACGTTTGCCTTTTCCAAGCCCAAAGGGTGATTTTTATCTTGTGTTCAGATGTGTGTGTGTGTGAATGAGAAAGCGATGTGTCAAGATGTGTCAAGTGACACTTGTAAGAAAGTGCTCTGTGTGTGTGTGTGTGTCACCTGCGAGGACACTGCTTTGTTTTCTAGTACATGTGTGGGCCTAATTGAGCATCCTTGTGAGCGCTTCCTGAAGCTCTCACAAATCCAGCCGTTCTTCCTCAGGCGTGTGTGTGTGTGGGTGTGTGTGTGCTCCCATTGTCATCATTAGTCTCACAGAGCTGACGGATGGCTGTATGATTATGAAATATGAGTCCAGTAATGACGCCTGTGGCATTTCACATTTTTATCCCACGCTCACTCTCTCACTGTATTTTCTTTTTTTTTTTCTGGTTTGGCTCGAGAAAATTCCATATGCTACTCATGTGTTTTTGTGTGTGTGTGTGTGTGTTTTAGTACGAGTGCGTGGAACGCACATGTTAACAACCAGCTTTGAATGGAAGATTTGCATATTAAACAACAACAACAACAACAACTAAACATGATTTATTCCAGGATCTGTCACAGCGACAGCACTCGAACAGAGCGCTTTTCTGCCTCTGCGGTGCCTCGCTCTCATTTGCCTAATACGATTTAGAGCCTTGCGTGTGTCTCCGTGCACGTTTATGTGTGTGTGCGTTGGATGCCAGCAGTGTACGTCCAGCTGTAATTTGTGTGTAGGAGGAGTTTTACTGTAACCTTACACTATGTGTGAGATATGTCAACCATTAGCCTCTGGTCGTGTTTTAAGTATGTCACAAAAACTGTATCCTTTTCTGCATCTTTAATGTAAATGATGCACCCTGTTCTGAAAATAGAACTCTCACACACATTCGCAGGAATACATTCCAAAAAAAAAAAAAAAATCACGTCTTTTTAAACTGTGCCAGTCACAGCTAGTCGCCCACTCAACACAAAGAGAGGCCAGGAAGCAAATACAGCAGAGAGTGAGTGTGTGTGTGTGTGTGTCGAGCAGCAGATGAGAGAGATTCAAACAACAGATTGTGTGAAAATTTTTATTTTTTTCCAAGCTTAGCAGCAGAGGGAGCCCCTTGCTGACAGTCTCAGCTGAGAGAAATCAAGTCGAACAACGGTTGTTGATGTTTCTTTTGTAACTCGGTCCTTTCTCGAAGATTAGCGTTCTGCTCTGTGGGATGATACAGAACAGGGAGAAGGGGGTGAGATAAGATACAGGAAGAGGGGAAATGTGGTAATCAGGGGCTTTGCAGCAGCAGATTGTACAGGAAACGCCAAGGGAATTAAAGGCCTAGCATTCCTGGAAGGCATGCATATCGCCCGCCACATTTCATGACAGAGCTTTAAGTCAAGATGGCCGCCACAGCCACATCTTGCAAGTCGTGATTATGCGAAGTATGTGTTGAGGATGACTCCCAGCTACTACCACACCAACTCTGTAAAAGTCACTTGAGTTACAGCCGTTTTTGCACTGGCTGTGGTAGCCATCTTGAATAGGGTTGACTTACGGTCTTTCCCTGCGCTACAAAGGCACTGGGAAGCTGTTCGGCTTGAACTTTATTTCATCCTCAGAATCAGAACCGATGATTCTTCTCTTAGGGCTTCCTAACAAGTCTATTAACAGTGTGGATAATAGAAAACTGGTTAGTGTTTTACTGTAACACTCTATGCTAGAAAACATATCTACTACTTTACTGGCTTTCTCATAAGGCCCCCCACAATTTCTGGTTGGTGCAGAATAATAAAGGGGCACATTTCCATGGACTTTATGACTTGTGTAACAAACTTTATGTCTGATCAGTTCTACAAAATGTGGAAACCTTTTTTAATGTGAATATATCAGGTATCCTGACCAGAATCTTTGTCTGTCAGTGGATAGAAACTGTCCATGGTGCTGAATCTAAGATCTTCATTGTTTTTAACCAGCTAATATGTAAATTTTATGTTGGTGTCTTCTGAGCAGCTGTTTGAGTTTTATGTTCCTTCTGATCAATGGTTTGACTCCATAAGGCATCTTGTATATTTGTTAGACAAGCCACGAGCCAAATTTTACACCCTGGCATAAAATGTATCATTTTCGCTTTCTTTTGGGGTTTGAATTATTGAAGTGAGCTTTAGACAGGACTGCAGCTGGAAAATTACAGCAAGTTTTAAAGCAAATGTGCTTGCTGTCTGTGCTGACTTGCTCAGGTTCTGTGACCCTCTAAACACTAAAATCAGCTGCTGCCGGTTTGTTTGTTTACATGTGAGGCTGTGGGTAGCCTCTAGCTTGGCCCGTGTTCCTTTGGGAGATGCAGGGCAAGTTTCTGGATTGCAAATACAAAAAAAAAAAGTCTTGCTCACAAATGCAATATGATTGTTCTGGCAGGTTTTGTCTTATCAGGATGGTAATATTTACCAAAGTTACAAATTCATTTACTGTAGCTGAGATTACTCTCAACTCTGGACCCATGGATTCTTTTTAGAAGTGTGGCATCGACCCCCATATTCTGTCACATGTTGGGTATAATTTCTCTCTGAACTCTACTTCAAATAGATGTGGCCAACCCTCAAACGTTTTTAATTCTCAGAGTGGTCCAGAGGTCAATCCACTGCTGCGAACTCAGCATGGAAATAAACCGGTCTGTGAGCAGGACCTAACAGTTACAGTTGAAGGAATGCATATCGCCCACCACCTTTCATGCCAGACTGAGATCATCTGATGATGAGGAGTGACGGCATTTTAGCTGTTTTGGTCTAACCTAAAAAATAAAGTTATGCACAATCTTATACAGTGTTGCAAAATTTCCCACTCATTTTGACTATGTGTTGTGAGGGACTCTCAGCTACTACCACACCAAATTTTAGCTCATATCTGCAAAACGGATCAAGTTTTAGCCATTTAGTTGGCCGTGGTGGCCATCATAAATGGGGATAGCTTAAAAAATTTGTGAGCTGTAGAGGTTCACCCAATGATTATTAACTGATACTTCTATTCAAATCTGTCCAGTGGTTTATGAGATATTTTGCTAACAGACGGTCACATGAGAACACACACATACTTGAGCAAAAACATTATCACCTTACGGTGGCAGGTGATAAATATGTGACCATGTCAGTGACGTGCAAGTTGGCTAACTTCTGCGTTCACCTTCTGCCACTCTAAATGGATTCAAGTAAACATTTCAACCTACAGATGTTTCACATTTATAGAGTTCTCACTCAGCATTCACAAACCCACTCTGAACATTTTTGCTCCGATAAATAATTTAGACCAAAATGAGGCGAGGAAACGGGTCCAGCATTTAAGAAAAATCAAAATAAACTCTCCGTGCTGGATTATCTAAAGCCGTCAGGCTCCCGAGGGGTCGCAGATGGTTCCCGAGAGGGTGAGACGGGATTAACAGGGAAAGAAAAGCCTCCAAAAAGCATATTTCTTTAACAAAACTTTCTCGTTTGTTTTTTTTTTTTTTTTTTTCCCTGGACCTGCTTTCTAAATCTCACCTCTGCAGAGCACTGTGACGTAAAAGAGACGAGGAATCGTTCATCTTTATTTTACTTTTGGCTCAATCACGGGAGAGAATTCACAAAGTTATGGGCAATAATTCTGCTCAGCGCGCAAATTCTGTCTAACACAAAGTTTCTCTGAACCGTAACTGACATGGTAAAATGACAGCTTGTGTGATAAATTAATTCATTACTTCAGCCATTTATTTCTCCTTGCCTCACTAAATTAGCTCTTCTAAGAGTTTGAAACTAGTTTTCTTCCTTTCCACATGCCTTTTATTCACTTTGTCTGGTCTAAAACACAAAGTCTGATTATCTTTTTAAAAAGCCACTTGAACTGGATGTGTAAAACTGCAGCTGTTTTAAATTAAAGTGGACTAAAGTATTTTTCATAACAGGTAATTTAATGAATTATCAATAATCTAAATAAATTTCTTTTGCCGTCTCTGAATGAGTGGACACCATTGATTCTGATGACTATTTACAGTAGCCCTGCACTTGTTTCCAGTTCTGCTCCTCCTGTCAACATTCTCCCCCATTATTCTGTCTTTATATTTCATCGTTACCACTCATCTGGAAACTAAAAGCTTTGTATCGATCATGTCTGTACACAGATGGTAACTACAGCTGTATGGATCCTAAACCTGCGCGGGTTTCGGAGACCTCACGTCGAGGCAGATCCTACAGATCACCTGCTGAAGTTTGCTTCGGAAAGCACGAAAGATCAAAAGCGCCAAAT
The DNA here is from genome assembly GCF_001649575.2 of Kryptolebias marmoratus. Taxonomy (NCBI): domain Eukaryota; kingdom Metazoa; phylum Chordata; class Actinopteri; order Cyprinodontiformes; family Rivulidae; genus Kryptolebias; species Kryptolebias marmoratus. Next base: position 14,013,697 of record NC_051447.1, on the reverse strand, counting down.
CTGCCCGACAAATTGTGTTTCTCTGACAAAAGAAAGGAGGTTTTGCATCAGCGCCGAGGCTAATGGGCTGCCCGCGCGCGGCTTTGTCTGCCGCTGCCAGGAAACCCAACAATGAAGCCACATTTTGCTGCAGTGACACCCGCACGCTGCGTGTCACAGGCTGAAAATGAAATTCAATTCATAAATTGATAAGTGGCGGTTGTCCCCTGGTGAGAGCAAATGGAACGACTTTACCTCAGGGAGTTTGGGAAACGCTCACACACAGATGTATACAGCACACACACACACACACACACACACACACATACACTGATACCCCCCATTCATTCAGCTGCAGTTGATTCTGCTTGAAGCTTTCAAACATGCAAACACACACATGCCCACCCACACACACACTTGAGTTGTTTCTTTTTTTTTTTTTTAAGTAACGGCTTATTGTCTCTGTTTGTTGAAAAGTTGTGTGTTTTCAAGCCAAGGTTGGAGGCAGGAGTCTTTCCCACGCTCTGCCATGCTGACACTGCTGTGAGAGCAGCTGTCCCTCTCTGCACGACATTTCCAAATGTCCAAATGTTGCTTTTAACCCTGAAAATATACGTTCTATATGTTTTTTTACGAGTGTGCATGTGTGTGTGTGTGTGTGAGCGGGGAAGAATTACAGCAGACAAATCCTTCACTTGCTTTTCTAATTTCGCTGCAGCTTCCTGTCCTGTGCAGATATTTACAGCTGCACTGAGCGATTCCTCTGATATATTCATTTCTCTCTTTGCACGATTGCTTTCTGTTTTGTTTGAGGGACATTTTTTTTATTTTGCATTTCCCATTATCGCCCAGGGCTGAATAATCTTTTTGCCCATGTTTGTGTGTCTGTGTGTGTGTTTGTCTGTTAGCAAAACAATTCATGAATCACTGGATGGTTTTGAATGAAACTCTCAGAGAGTAATTATTGAATATAAATCTACAACTGATTAACATTTGAAGTCGATCCAATTAAAGATGGCCACAACAGCTAATCAACCAAACATAGCTATAACTTCATCCATTTTACAGACATTGAGCTAAGGTTTGCTGAGGTAGTAGCTGAAACTCATTACCAACACATACTCTGTGTAGTATTACATTTTGGCATAACTTTGTTTATGAGATTTGATCGAAACTGGTGTCATTTTGTCATTTCTCAGCATGAGGTGCAGGCGACGTGCATTCCTTTAAAGAAATCAAGGCCTTTAATTTTACATGAGCATTATTTTAGTTTCAAGAGGCACTCCAACTCATAAATGTGTGAAGTATTGCTAATAAAATCACACCTTCTGCAATATGCAAATCAGTGGGAGTAAATGTTTGCTTGTGCTGTTGGAACATAACGCAAGCAGGGGGCTGTTTAAAAGCCAAACTGGACCGATTTTTTTATTTTTGGTTAAATAAATTTCAGGCGCATGTGAGTTACAAATCAATTTGGTGCTCAGCTTCAGCAGGATGACAACAGCTGCTTCAAAACGCAATTAACAGAGATTGCTGTAATTTCATTCAGACATAATTCCCCATTCAGGCTCGCTTTTATTCTGAAGGTCAGGCTTAGTTTTGATCTACAGTGTTTTCCTAATCCTGTGCCCCGGTTTCATCGAAATAATGAAAGAACAGGCAGCGGAGGGGAAAAGAGTGTGAAGGGGACTCGAGAATAAATGGAGGATTAGGGTCACTCAAAAGAAAATAAACTGAGCAATATTTATTTATTTAAGTTTTAAGATTAAAGGGTAGAAATTGACAGGAAAAAGGTGTCACTTTTGACAACGAGTGTCTACTTTGATGGAAAAACGATGCAATGCTGTATTTTCAAGACTTACGAGAGGAAGTGAAGCCCTCTATGCTCCTGAACTGGACCGGATTTGTTTAAATCCTTATTAGGCTTTGATTTTTGTATCTGAAGCTTATAGTGACACTTTTGCTGCATTATTGACAAAAATACAACGTGCTGTTTTTGGCTGAAGCATAGATACTTTTACTGTCTGAGTGCGAAGTGTCGTTTGTAAAGCAGAACTCACAGAAATTCTTACAATCCTTCACAATAAGTGTCTCAAACACATACGCTGAGTGCTAACCTCAGAAAACCTTAAAACATCTGAAGTTTATAAAAGTAGTTTATTCTTCAGTAAAACAGAGACTGCAGCCTAGACCACCAGGAAATGGGTTTGAGACTCTTATTGTGAAGGATTGAAGCAGGTTCAGTGAGTTCTGACTGCTTTAAATTAAATATTTTCTCTTCACATTGTGATTTGTTTCTGCCAATAGTTGCACTTCAATCTTTGAACTCACACTTTATCTCAAAGCTTAAAAAACCCCTACCTGCCTCACTTTAGCTTTTTCTTCTGAATGGCTTTAATACTCCGTCGTAATAAAGGCATTACAATAGCAGGGACAAAAAGGAAAAGCTGATGAGTGGAAATAAAGATTGGACAGATGGAAAAAGACTTGAAGGGAAAAGAAACTAAGCAGGGGAGACCGTAGCATCCTCTGGGGTGTAATGATGTGGTGTTGATTTCTTTCATGGAAGCATTAAGAGGGTGACGATAATGAAGCTGCGGAGCGCGCAGAGCAGCAAGCAGAAAGACTCATTAGGACATGAGTGGGTCTTTTCGTGTCGACTCGCGTGAGTTGCAGCGCTGCAAATCATCTGCTGCAGTGAAATATCATGGCGGCTACAGCTGGGCAGGACACGATCATCCAACCTCCGCTAACGAAGGCAGACTTAATGAGCAAACGGTTAATGAAGAGAGACTTAATTGTCTTTTTGAAATTATTTATTGCCTTCATCCGCTGAGTGTTGCCTGGAGATGATTTGTCAACATTAGGCCATGTGTAATGTGCTAAATTGGATTTGTTTGCAGCTGGATGGTGCAATTCTTATGACCTGGGTTCAGAACTAGCAAGCTGAAAACTTTGACTACAGATTTGTCAAACTGTTCCCCTGATGGGTAAAGGTTAAGCACATACTGACAAACGATATACATGCCAAGCACTATGAAGAAGCCTAAATGCAATCCATGCAGATTGTGTTTAAGTTTAAGCAAGTTTAAGTAAAGATGAGTTAAAATTACACAATCGGACAGCCCTTCAAGAAGCCAAATATCATCAATTATCACCAGATGTAATGGTTTTACCCCCTCGCATTACATAAGGGGTTGGGACACCCCTACCTAGGTGTAAACATATTAGGGGTATGACAAAGTGGAAGGGGTGAAGTGGGGCTTAAACAAAATCTAAATCAAAGAATGAAAATTTAAGCAATGAATTAAAAAAAAGGTTTTTTTTGTATTTCAAATGTCAGAGAAAAGTGTCTCAGAGGTGACTCATCACCACACCCCAGTCTCTAAATCTGGTTGATAAGGACCTACATAAACTGACAGAGTATGTCCTAAAACATACAGTACATAAAGTGTATAAAAAAATAAAATAAAATAAAACAGGCAGCACTGGTTTATTCTGCAGAGTGAGTTGTACACAACACAACAAATTAACAGAGCAATCCAGTTTTAGATGAGATAGAAAAGTAATTTAAAGTTTAATTAGGATCTCTGATGAAGAACAAAAGGTCATTAGAAACACGTGTGACGTTATTGTGCGGATGTATTGTATGCGTGTCCTCTTGGCCATGAAGGTGTGCGCCGCCTTTGATCTTAACTGGAAGTGTATGAGTGTCCGGAGAAGGCAGAAAGGGTCGATGCGTGGGTGAATATTTTAAGTGAAAGGGCCAAATTGTTGAGAACGTTAAAGGGGAATGAGATTCTATCTCATTATTCTAACGCATAAGTGAAGTCATTACCCCCCCACCCACCCCCACACACACATACACACGCACACACTCACACAGCCACAGATTTCACACATTATAGGTGGACAGTATAAACCATTAAATGTGTAAATGCTGATTCAGGACTCAAACTGTGGAGATCCTGTTTCTCTTTATTTTGTTCCTGTTTAGAGTTTCTTCTGTCCTTTTTATTGGACCTACTACTTCAGCATACTCTCAGCTATTTCAGCCAGTCAGATTTTGTTCAAATGGTTCTTAGCATTCACACTTCACTTTCTGCAAAATTACAATTTTTTCCTGTTCATAGCCTTTTCTTTTTTTACATTTTTTTTTCCAAGTCAAATGTCTAAAGGTTCAGCTCATCCAGGACATTCCAGCTATGACTTTTGGGTTTTGTAACTTTTATACTTTTCAAAGATGTTTGCTTCCCTGTACAAACACATTAAGATTTGTAATATGTTAAAAAAATTGTTTTTGAAATCTACTTCAGCATACTTGGTCTGTTTCTGTCTTCCTGTTGCTTTTAGCTTGCCTTTAGCTGGTTTTAGCTTGTAGTTTGCTGCTTTTAGTTAGCATTTTGTCACTTTTAGCTAGTGTTTTAATGTTTTTAGTGTTGGTGCTACTTTAAACTGACGTTTTACTACTTTTAGGTTTTAGATTTTATTTTGTTCTAGCTTTTAGCTTGCATTTTGCTTCTTTTAGATTTTGACTACCATATTTTTCCTTTTTATCTTTTGGCTAGTGTCCTGCTTCTTTTAGCTTTAATGCTTCAGTTTCTGTGGTTTTTTTTTTTTTTTTTTAGCAAATGTCTTCAGTCATTCAGCACTCAGCATTCACAGAAAACACAATTCTTCCAGTTACACGTTGGAGACCTTTCATAAAGTTGGACTTTTCAGATTTGCATTCAGCTAATCAACGTTGCTCAATATGACTCACCTAAAAGCATTAATGTTGTTAGCTTCAGTGGGATTTTCTTTTGGCAAAATCCGAACGTCTGGAAGAAACACCTGTTGTGCATAATTTCCCTCCACTTTGATCTGCTCTAACAGTAAAGTCGGACCGCCTGGGGATCAACCAAATTTCTTTTCTGAAACTTCAGTCAGAGAACATCCTGTGGATGCTTTGAGGGTGAAAGGAAATCCATGTGCTCTGGTGGGATCTTGGTTTCCATGTGTTGCCAGTGATAACCACTGAGTCAACACTTGTAGCAACCCTCCACGCCCCCATGATTACTTGTCCAACACCCTGGCACACACTCAGAGGAGAAAGACATTAGTGCCATTTGTCACACCTCCATTTTGGGGGGAAAAAAGCTTGCTGTTGAAAATAGATAAAGAATACATTAACAGAAGCACAAAAAGTGTGGATAATTACAAAGCTAACTTTTTTTATTCTATCTCTTGCTGTCAAAAGGTTTTGTCTGTTGCTGTCGATTACCAAAATATCTCATGCGCCACTGAACGATTTTTAATGAAAAATGTAGAAAGTAATCAACCCGATTCAAGATGGCTGCCACAACCAATTGACATAAAAACACAAAAATGGCTATAACCCGATCAATTTTACAAGTGTTCACATAAAAAATGGTGTGATAGTGGCTGAGAGTTGCTCCAAACTCATAATCTTAGCGTGACATCTTGTGAATTTGCATAAGATGCATAACGCCATTTTGAAGGTTTGACCAAAGCAGTTACAAAACCGTCATTTCTCAACATATTTACCTGAAACTCTGGCACGAAAGGTGGCGGGCGACATGTATTCCTTCTTAGGAATGGTACGGATTTTGTTGTCATTTGTGTTTGCGTTTCCTGTTTTTGACTCTGTTCCCTGATGCTACCCATTTCCAAGCAATTGTGCCCAGTTCCATCAAAAAAATCACCTCAACTTTGGATGAGACTCAACTTTTCATTCCCATGTAAATTTTCAGATGTTACCTCGGTTCCCCGATGAAATAGCTTCAGCATGCATGATTTCACAGCTTGCTCTGGAAGACTGCGTTTTCTGCCCTGGAATGATGCTGCAGTAATGAACTCCCTCGTACGAAACAAATGAACTCGATGGAGGAAATGAGATTGAGGGAAATAGTTTTGTTTTTCCAGAAAATTTCACGAAGGCACCTGTCATGGGTTTAGAATGTCTGCACCAATGGAAAACAGTGATCAGGAGATTAACAAAAAAAAGTGATTTCTTAAAGGAATGCATTTCACCTGCAGCCTTTTAAGCTAGAGTAAGATCATCTTATGTTGAGAAATGGTGGAGTTGGAGATGCTTTGGTAAAACCTTGAAAATAAAATTCAGAGATTTTTTTGTGTGTTTTCTAAATTCTGTTGGCTGTGGCGTCCATCTTGAATTAGTTTGGCTCCAAAAGTCAGTCAGTTGGAGTTGAGCATCCAAAGATTACCTCCTGTAAAATTCATTGAAATCCATCCTGTGGTTGTTGAAATATTTTGTGAAAAGACAGTGTTGACTTCAAATGGTTAACAGCACAATTTAAAACAAAGATCTTTTGCAAGTTGCTAGTGCTTGGAATATGTGTTAGAGAGTAGTCTCAGCTACTACCACACCATATTTTAGACCAATATCAGTGAAGTTGTATCCATTTCTGTATTTTTAAGGTCACCTGGCTGTGGTAAACATCTTGAATCAAGTTGACTCCAAAGGTTATTCAGTTGTAGATCTAATATATCTAATTCAAAACTCTTTTTTTTCCAAAAGAGGGAGGAACACAGAGTGACCTATAAGAGTGGAGGCAGGAGGACACAGATAGACTATATTCTGTGTAGAAGAGGTAACCTGAGGGAGACTGTGGACTGTAAGGTTGTGGCAGCATGGAATGGTGGTGTGTAGGATGAGTGCTGTGGTGATGAAGAGGAGGGACAGAGGGTACATTGGTAGAAGGATGTCAGAGATGCAGCTGCTAGGAAAAAGACCAAAGAGGAGACATATGGATGTTGGAGAGGACATGGAGGTAGTTGGAGTGAGGACACAGGACAGAATTAGATGGAGGAGGATGACTTGTTGTGGCAAACCCCTGTAGAGGGAACAGCCAAAAGAAAAATAAAATGTACAGCTGATAATTATTTCCTGAAAGATTAATTTAAATCAGCTCAATGGTTCATGGGATATTTTGCTAACAGACACACAGAGACGTGGGCAAAACATTATCAGGGCAGATTGGGTGCTAGACATGTCTGCATGCAGTACAGACTTCTCATAAACTGTAAATAATTAGTGCATTTTAAGGGAAAAAATGACAAAACAGATTAGTTTCATATATTTGACATAAAGATCCAATTATGTGTTTTTATTCCGTCTAAGATGCAGATTTTTCCGTTCATTTAATCCTAAAGCAGCGAAACAGCGCCCCCTTGAAAATGACAGTCAAGCAGGTGGTCAGAAGCGGTACTGCATCTTCCAGAGGGGTAGCCAGGTGCAAGTCATTATCCTAATTAGCAAGCGCCAAAGCAAGACTGTCGTCCCACTTTGTACAATGGATTAACAAACAAGTTCTTTTTTAGGCTTATTACAAATATTTTTTTTTTGTTATGGTTGCTCGGGATTACCTAAGATGTTTTTGTTTAACTTTTGACCTGCCATTTACCTGCAATTAAAGCCACGTTTTTCAAGAAAGTGCCAGTAACAGGATGGATGGAAAGAGAAAGTACATCAAAAATGTGAGTCATAAGCTGAGCAGTTTTTATTTATTTATTTTTATCTCTTTAAAGCTAATGTTGTTTATATTTATGCTAACTAGCCTTTGTGTGTAGGTGGTTACAGATATTGATGTTTCTGCTTTGCTTGTCTGAACTCTTATGTTTTGCTGTGGCATTAGCAGAGTAAATGTGGGCAGAGCCTTGAATAATTTAGTGTCTGGGTTGTAAATGAGCCTAAATAGAAGCTCTGCAAGTTGCTTTTGAGAAATGTTCTATCCTTTTTAGTTTGCCTAAAGGAAGAGCGATAGTGTTGTTGCTTGTTTTTGTTTAGTCTTGGCATCACAAGGATGGCTATAACTCAGTTGATTTTAAAGATATTGAGCTAAAATCTTGTGTGGTAGTAGCTGAGAGTGATTCTCAACTTATACTCTGAGCAGTAACGGGTCACACAAGAGCTGTGTTTAAAACTTTGCCATAAACTATTGGAGCCAGCTCTGTTTGTTAGCAAGAAATCTCGTGAATTACTGGATGGATTTTAATGAAACTTTCAGGAAGTAAACATTGGGTGTAGCCCTACAGCTGATTAACTTTTGGAGTTAATCAGTCGGACCTGAGATGATTTAAGAGTTTAAAACTCTGCCATGATAGGCGGTAGATGATACACGTTCTTTCAAATAACGCAAGGCCTATAATTTTCAATATTCTAAAGACGCTTAAGATTGTCACTCAAGTAATGCTGGGCTGGCTTGGTGGAAGTGCTGTGTGAGCACCATATGACAAAGATATGTGAGACATCTCTCAGTTCAGTCGGTATAGCTTTAACTATAGCACTCTATGAACGGTGTGATGTCGAGGTGTGAAAAGTGTTGGCATCCTGGAAATGACCAATGAAAGTGTTTGAAAGTGGAATTCAGATAAATCTGTTGCCTCAAGTGTGTTGTCTTCTGGATGTTAGAGCTTTTGGTGACTGGAGAAAACGCCCCGAGTGTACTGTAAGTTGATCTTTTTTTTCAAAACAGAAATTATGAGTGTTTGCTTGATGGTTAATAGTCCGTTAATGTGGGTGCAAAAGGACTTTATTACTCTTATGGATGCCTCCATGAGTTTGGAATATACACACTATGATAACATGTTCAGCTCTGTGCTGTTGGGCTTCGAGGGTGAAGGTAGTGATCATTCCTCCACCTCAGCAGGAATAAGATGGAGGAAATGTTTCTTTGTTGTTGACACTGTGTTTTAGTTTGGATTACTCAAATTAACAAGCCAAATATCATAAAAAAAACATTGAAGACATTGTTCAGTTTTTGAATTTCAGTTTGATTCTGGATCCTTGTCTTTAAAAACCGACAAAACAGAAAATCAGACGTAAAGCAATAGTTCAGATATTTTAAAGTGTGGTTCTGTGTCATCTAAAACAATTGAATAAACAAAATCAAATCTACAAGGAAAACAGAAAACCAGAGGTGGATGATGTATTTGGCATGAAACATGACGGGTAATATGCATTCCTTTAAGGAATGTTAGACCTTTTAATTTAAAGTTTGAAGTTTGTTTTAGCTGTTTTAGTCAAACCTTGGAAATGTTTCACACAATCTCACATGATATTGCAAGATATCATGTGAATTGTTGGCGCTTGAAGTATGTTTTGGTGACGATGCTCAGCTGCTACCACACCAAAGTTTATCCTAATATTTGTAAAACTGGTTGAGTTATTGTTTTTGTGTTTGCTAAAGTGGATTAGCTGTGGTGGCCATCTTAAATTGGATTGACTCTAAAAGGCAATGAGTTGTAGATATCCTTCCAATGATGATCTTCAGGTTTCATTAAAATCCATCCAGTCTTTCAACAGATATTTTGCTAACACTACAGAAAACAAACAGCAGATATGGGCAAAACACATTATTGCTTTTGCTTTCAGTGGTGGGTGATTAAAACACACACACACAAGCCTTCAGAACCATTCCTCACCCCATGAAAAAGCTGACACAAAAACACTCAGTTTTTATAATTTTTAATATCTTGGATTGAAATAAAAATAGACACAAGGACTTTTATTAAGTCTTTTCTTTCGAGCAGCATTTCTGTTGTTCAGTGTGTTGGAAACGTGAAGTGGAAACAACCATAAATAGCTCAAAGAATTGAAAATGTATCCCAATATACAGTAATTTAATTTTTTAAGTAAATGTGAGTGAAAGTAGGACAGATTTGTGGAGAAAATGAGACTTTGGGACTCTCACTGGGGGTGGGGAGGTGGCGTTGGGAGTTTAAGAAGGAAATGGATTCTTTGAGGAGAGTTTTAATAAGTGACTGCTGCAGCAGAGCTGAAAATCAATGCTAAAAATTGTGTGTATGTTTGATATGAGGCATTAAACATAAGATAGGAGCGTTCATCTCTGAAGCAGTAGTAGGTATAAAACAAGTTGTCAAAACAAAAAACGGGGTGCCGTTCCCCCTTCTCATTTCCTTCATCTTCTCCTTTTGTTATTCAGATTTACTTTCTAATCTGCCTTCACTCCCTCGTGGTGTCATCATAATGTTTCTGTTTTTACTTCTTTTTTTTCCATTTCTTGAAAGAGGATTCTGCAGTTAAAAAAAAAAAAAAGCACAGACGGAAAGGCAGTGAAACGTAAATGTCAGAGGGAAAAGCGCTCAGTTAAAGAGCATCAGGGAACTCTAGGGATGAAGGTGTGTTGAGAGAGGTGTTTTTACATCTTGCAGCAGCGTTACATTAGATCACAGAGCACAGGTGGGAGGAAGGAGGAGAAAAAAAGAGGTTAAGTGTTTGTTTCCACTTCTCTGCTTTCTTGCTCTTGGCGTGCCTCAGTCGATCTCTCTACATCTGCCTCTGAGGCGTTGTCTGCTTCCCATCTCTGTCAGTGCTCCCAACCATGTTGATAGTTTTTTTTATGAAAGAAAGGCGAGAGGATGGGGGGGGGGGAACATGAAAAGAACATTAGCCAAAACCAGGATCCTCTTTAAAAAGAAACTCTTTTAGGGTGGACGTTAACAAGATATGTGGATGCCTGTGTTTTAAAATAGATGTCCTCCTTTGGAGATTAATATAGAGCATTCTAGCTATGACACCATTTTTCTCTTTTGAGCTGTCTTTTAATCAAGATATTCAAACTGCTTGTGTGTCTGCAGATTGCACAGTTATTAGTTACTTTCAAAAGCATTGATAGATTAAGGGAAAAAAAGTGAAATGTCTTATTTTTAGGCTAATGGCTGCTGAGTGTTTTGCTGCTGTGACAAAGTAGGATTTGTTTAGGAGTATTAATATGCATGTGTGAGAGGCTGAGGTGGAGAGCAGAAGTTTGCATTATTGCAGTCTTCTGTTAAGAGAGAATATTTCATGTTTTAAATCCAAAGTCATTGCCTATAAGGATCAGACTTTCCCCTGCTCCTTTGACCAACCGCAGAAATATGAAGCCCTTTTAAGAAAAGCACCAATTGAAGTACTCTTATTACAAATCCTGTTTTTTGTCCTCTATCTTTGGTGCAACTTAGAAATCAAACTTTCAAATTCTACAATAAAACGTGGGCCTTGATTCAGAATGGTGTGCTACGACTTTAGCTAGTTGCTTGCCACAGTAGGCAAAATTCTCAAACTGCAGCAAAATAAATCAATGGGATTTGGACAAAACACATGAGCTCTCCAGTTTACTTCACAGCGTAAACATCAGTCAAAGTTTCAACGAGTCACAGAAAGTTGAACTTTACATGACAGAACTGGTATTTTGATATCTTTAATGTTTTTTTTTTTGTTTGTTTGTTTTTAACCCAACAACAGTTAAAGTTGTAACTCTTTTTTTTTTTTTGACTTGACAATCAGGGAGTGACAGACACAGGTGTGTGGTTGCCATGGTGACCATAATGAACCACTGGCAGCAGCTTTACCATTCCTTTTTGATCTTGGTTTTCTTTCCACGTCCTAACCAGTTCATCCATGAAATGTTTTTTTTTAGTTTAAAATATTACAAAGTGATGTTGGAATTCTGGGCAGCAGCTTCATTACTTTCAAAATGTCTTCAGAAATTTTCTAGTTTATTTTATAAAACAGTCAATTTATGGAATATTTGCCAATCCAGCTAAAAAAAGTTTGCAGCTTTTACTTGAGTATTGATGACATCTCCAAAAAAAATAATTTTCACATTTAAAAACTTTTTCAACCCCAAGAACCAAATAATCCCTTCCTTCTCTGCCTCACTTGGTACAGCAGCCAGCATGTATAAATATGTAAAAGACTCCCACCCCACCTTCCTGCTGTTTGCCTTCAGTCAGTGCCCACTCTCTTCCTGCATGTGTGGGAAGCCTGGTCACACTTTAGTCTTCCTGCAACATCGAGGGGAAAAAAAAGCACATCTGTCAACACAACCAATGCATGTTTTCCTCTTCTAAAAACAAGTGACATTTATTTTTCCCAACTTCTTCACAAACTTTTTGATTTAGATTCTGTAACACAAGAGATTGGTTAGCGCAGCAGGTGGGATAAATAATGCATTTAAACAATTCAAAGTATTTTAGAAACCTTACTGTAAATTGCTCTCAGGCAGAAAACCTTATCTCCATTTTTCGAAATTAGAAAAACCAAATCTACTGGTCATCTTTCACATCCGTATGTGGGTTTCTGGATGGCTAACCAACGAGAAGTGTCAGAGTTTGTGAACTTGTGACTACACTGAATATTTATTTGAGAAAATACTTTATTTCTTAAAAGTCCAACAGTGGCGATAAGTAACAAAACAATTTGTGGCACTAAGCCTACACTGTAAAATTTAAAATTGTTTAACTTAAAAATATCAAAATAGGGGTGCTTTAAAATTCTAAACTATGTACAGTTGAACTGTTTAGGGTAACTGTATCTGCACATCTTATAACTTAGATGTCAGCTTATTCAAATGAAACTTATTCATAAAACTAAAAAAAACAAATTAAACTGTTCATCTTAAGAAATTTAACTTTCTGAAATCAATTAATATTTATAGAGCAATTACCTTATCCAGTTCCTTCAATAATCATAACCTGTTAACAAGTTGAAAGAAATGTTTACATAAAAAACTATATGTATAAAATGGTCTCGAATCAAAGAAAAAATGATGTGGAAAGCAGCCTTGGCATCAGAAAGAGATTGGAGGAACAGAGCACAAAAACAGTGCTAACATTTTATTCCACCCACCATCTGACCTTTAAAGTCAAATCGACTTAAATTATTAATTCAGTTCAGTGCAGGATTTCTATTTAGGAGATCTTTTTTATTATTGTTTTCAATTAAAGACATTTAATCAGAGCTTCATCAGTAGTTTCTCTCATATAACAGATAAAACTGTTTTTTAACACTGTAGAATGCAACACTTTCCTCCAAAATGCCACAAAACAGCGATATAAAGGGAACACGTATTGTTGCAAAGGGTAAACTTGGAATGTTTTATTGATCATTGCTAAAAATAAGTTCAAAAGGAAAGTGAGAACTGAACATTTTCAGTCACTACTTTTGAGCTTTTTTTTTTTTTTTTTTTGATGGTAAGAATTATTTGGACTCTTCCATTCTTGTTTGGTGTTGTATAGAATTAGGGGCATGCGCTCACTTGGAAAATCATTGATTAATGTTTTACTTTGTTTCTTTTAGCCTTTCAGTCTTTGTGCATCATCAAAGCTGAACTATTGTGACCTCTGACCTTCTAAAACTGGTGTGCATGGTAGTGTGAATACATGAACCTATTTTTAGAGCACCAAATAGAAGTAAAATGTAACTGTACCTTTTCCTATTTTCATTCAGTCTCTTTATGATGCAACTTATTCCCATCCTCCTCCTCCTCCCTCTCCTTCCTCCTCCTGGTCTCTCTGTCCCGGCTCATGGCGGTCCTGCTCCAAGGTAAGGCACCACTAAACGGCCTCGGCGCAGCATCCCCATGTATTTTTAATGGCCACGCCCGTCACGCTGAAAACCCAGCTTGAATTATGTATGGGGGATGAACGGGAGGGAAAGGGAAAGGGGCGACGGAGGACACAGAGTGTAAAACAGAAGGAAAGATGAGAATTAAAAGACGTTAGAGGGATGACAAATCATTGAGGACAAACATGCTGGGAGAGTAAAATGGATAGAATGAGAGAGGGGGTCACAGAGCGAGGGGAGAGAGATGTGTGTTTTGGAATAATCACAGCTCAGAGTAGAGGAGAATGTGACCTCGCCTCCTTCCATCAAGCCCTAATTTTATCTCTCCACCCCTTGATCTGACTTCACCCTCCAACCCTTTCTGCCTCTCCAGGGTTCCCTTTCCTCTCTGTCCTGCTATTTCATCACCTCGATCCCTCTGTCGCTTTTTTTTCTTTCTTTTTTTTTTTTTTTACATCCACTGCTTTTTATTTTTATCCTTTTCATCTTCATGCCTGCGTCTTCCTTCATCCTCTCAGTTCCCCATCAGGCTGTGTAGTATATTGACTTTTTCAAGCTGATTGATCTAATTTTCAAATGAGGTGCAGGATGAGACAACGCTGCTTAAATCAGGAGACTTTGGTGTTTTATAAAACTTGTTATAAGACGCCAGTATGCAGCCATGATTCTGCTTGCTTTATTTTCTTCTGTGAGCCAGTTAAATACACAAACAAGCATAAAAAATTGATTTGTCATTCTATAAAACTACTTTGTGAAAACTATTATAAGCAAATAATTAAAGACTTAGCTTTTCATGGCAAAGTTTTACACCAAGATCATCTTATGTTGAAAAATTATTGACTTATATGCATTTTGGTCCAACTTTTAAAATAATGTTATGCTTGGAGTATCTGTTGTGTAAGACTCAAACAACTACCACATCAAATTTTAGGTCCGTATCTGTAAAGCTGAGCTATAGCCATTTTTGTGTTGTCAGTTTGCTATGGTGGCCATCTTGAGTTAGAATGACTCCAGAGATTAGTCATTTGTAGAAGTATATCCAACCATTACTCTGAAAATTTCATTCAAGTCCATCTTGTCATTTATGAGCTATTTTGTTAATAGATACAAACACAAAGACAAAGCCAAAAACTTTTATTTCCCGCCTTTTGTCTTTCAGTGGCGGGTGATAAAAATGTTTTGTTCAGGTTAGATTTTCTGCTGCAGAAGCAACTCCTGTTTCTGCTCAGCAAGGCAGCAACAGATGGTTGTAAATCAGTGAGCTACACCTGCAGACCAAATAAATGACTGACTGTGTCGTCATTCACTGCTCTGACTGCTTTTTTGTATCCTTGACTCTCTTTTGCCAGTTACCATCTTTGACTTTTGTAGCTGGAATTGACTAAGAAACCAGTCTGACTGATGTCAGTTTAACAGTGTTACAGTTTGTTTCAGAATCCTCCTAAAATACACAGCTGCTCTATTTTTGTCTAAAGCTGGATCAAGCTGCATGAAGCAGATAAGTGAAGCAGGAAGTCAAACATCGGATCAGCATCCATGTTTTAGTCAGTTTTCTGAATAAAATTAAAGACCTAGCTTTCCTTAAAGGAATGCATACCGCCTGCTGGCTTTCATGCCAAAGTTTTAGACTAAGATAAATTAAGAAATGATGGAGCTAATTTGCTCAAACCTTGAAAATAACCTTATGAGTGATCTCATGCAGAATCACAAGATCGCTCAGCAACAACCACACCAAGATGTAGATGAGTCATATCCAGTTTTATGTTGTCTAAGCTCAGTTGGCTGTGGCAGCCATATTGAATTGGAGTGCTCCAAACAAAAATTAGTTGTAGGGGTACATCCAGTGATTATTTCTTGTAAGTGTCATTAAAGTCTATCAGTGGTTCATAAACTATTTTGCTAAGTTTAAGCCCAGTCTCAGAAACTACCACACCCAATCTTAGCTCTATCTGTAGAGTTATAGGCATTTTTGATTTTGGTTTAATTGTTTTGCTGTGGCAGCCATCTTAAATCAGGTTTACTCTAAAAGTTAATCAGTTGTAGATATCAATCAACTGAATATTTTATTTATATTCTTTTGCAAGTTTCATTAAAATCCATTCAGTGTTCAGTGATATTTTGCTAAAAGAACAAACAAATGAAAACACGCCCCAAAACAGGCAATAACATTATTGCTGCTGTCTTCACCTAGATTGGTGCTTAAACAGTACTTTGTAAATTTAAACCAGTTACAAGGCATTGTGTAGAAATTAGTGGTTTTAAATGGGCTCAGTTAGAAGAAAAGGACACATTGGAACAACAGAAATTAGTCTCTTAAAGTTCACATTTAAATAAATCCAGGTAGTTAACCTATGCCTTGAAATTTCAGCAAAGTTTACCTGTTTTTATCAGCAGTGTTTGTCAGCTATGATTCACCATGAATCCCACCCACACACCCTGTCTCTTCTCCCATTCAGATCCTGCTTTGAGAGCTGAGGATGAGTTTGAGAGGTTACATGAGGAGGGAAAAAGCTTGGGGCTTTGGTATTTTCATTCTTTTTCTTTTTTATATTTCAGTGCAACGCTCATGATAATTAGGATGGCATTTGGGAGAGCTTTGATGTGTTTTCTGTGGTCTGTCAAAGACTGCCAGGAGAGGAGCACATGAAGAGATTTCTGTCTGAATTGTTTTTGCTTTTCTCTTTCAATTTGCCTTTCAGTTTTTTATAGCTTATCAAATCGATTTATGGTATATTAGCATAAATAATAAACATGACCTGCTATTGTGAAGAGGTTTACAAGCTTAATTAAATGAGTAGAAGATGGAGCGTTTCCTGTTGAAATGTAGCGTGAACGTGGAGTGCTGAATGGTTTCACTGAAATTTCCTGCAGAAGCTGAAAGTGAGTTCAGCCAACTAATCTTAGAAAACACAAAATGGCAATAATTCTGTTAATTTAAAAAAAAAATTAAGCTAAAATATGATTGGGTAGTAGCTGAGAGTCTTTCACAACACACTTAGTGACATCTTGTAGCATTGTATGAGGTTAATTTCAAGGTTTGACCAAATAGGCTCCATCATTTGTCAACATATAATCAGTGTCAAAAAGACTGCGGGTGAAATGCATTCCTTACAGAGATTCTAGGCTTGAGTTTGACTTTATTGTTGCTTCTTCATGGTCTTTGAATTAAACATTACTAGTTTTGAAATGGATTATTGGGAAGCTTGTATTGAACAAAATGAGTTGTCTGCATTGTTTAGCTGTACACACACAGTGTGACTCAGACACAGGACTGTCCTCCCCTCTGTGAATAATAACCCAGAATCTTTTATCAATATTGCTTTCTTCACTGTTTATCTGCCCACTGCCTGTTATGACATTATCAGCTGAGCGCAAAATTCATTGCTCATGACTTCATATCCAGTTCAGATCTCACTGCTGTGATGAAGTGTCCATACTGGAAAAACAATGTGATGACCTTTATTTATTTATTTTTATCTAATGTTCTGATTAGCCTTTATAATGCCAACTAATGAAATTACTTGAAACCGATATCAGCTAATAACAATTCTGGTTCAATTGATCAGAGCACCCTTAACCTCTTGTAAGTAGTTGCACAGAGCCAAGTTGGTGAGTGTGGGGGTGGAGCCTACAGTGCTCTACTCGAACCAGTGGTGCTGCTGGCACTATGCTGGTTCCATGACACTAGTTTTATTTGTTGAATCACATGTTATTTCAGGACTTCGCCAGCTTGAGTTGTTCATTTGGTTTAAAAAGGGGGATCATCTTTGCAGGCATGTTGTGAAACCAAACAGTAATTAAAGGCCTAGTATTCATTGAAGGGATTCATATTTTCCACTGCCTTTTATGTTGTGAAATTATGAAGTTGTAGCAGTTTTGGTCAAACCTTGAAAATATCATACAGTCTCATGTTTTGTTCAGAGTATGTGTTAAGTCCCAGCTTCTAGCTCAATATCTGTACAACTGACTTCTAGCCATTTTTAAGTTTTCTGAGATCAGTTGGCTGTGGTGGCCATCTTGAATTGGTTTAGTTTTAAAAGTCAGTCAGTTATAGAGCTAGATCCAGTGATTATTAGTAAGACCAACAATATGAGGGCTGAATGCTGAAGTTGAGTCTGAACGGAATAAAAACTGCAGATTTGTAAAGAATGCATTGTTATAACTTGTTTGGTTCTTTGATTTGTGGAGCATTCAAATTACCATTGAGTAAATACTGTCAGATTTAGTTTAGCATTAACTGCTTATGTAGGGTTTTTAATACGTTGCTTTCTTATAGACTGAGAAATGTATTCTGCTTCAGCACCAGTGTACTAGTTCGTGTCATCTCCAGTTTCTTCTTCCCGTTTTATTGAAATATTCCAAGTTCGTTTGCAAATTTCTGCAAATCTTTAATACTACAAACAGCGTGGCTTTAATTTAGTTAGAAAACATAACCAGAATGTCATTGTCTTTTTCAGAAAATCCTTTCTGTAGCTCTGGCTTCTCATTGCTCAGTGTCCTTTACTCTGCAAGACATTTTTGACATTTTGGGAAACAATGTTCTTAAAAGCTGCATGCTTCCAGCTCACCACTGGTGACATTTTGATCACAGACTCACTTCTGAAACCACACAGTTACTAACACCCCTCAACCCAGTGTTTGATGCGTTTTCTTGGGAAGTAGTTGGTTGCTGAAGTCCCTCTGGTGCTTCACCTTTTCCTTTAGTCAGTCTTGACCTTCAAAGAGTTACATTTTATGGTTTACAATTTCTTACTAAACACCTGCTTTCACAGAGCGATCAGTTCAAGATATCTAGATATACTTCATGATCTTATAGACTTTTCTACAAGAATTCACCCTGTGATATTATTGAAGCCAGTCTCTAGGATTCATGTTTTTGCACACACTCACTTTTGAGTTTCACATCAGTGCTTTGAAGTCTAAAATAAAGATCCTCACATCATAAGCTGCCTGGTTAAATATAACAAACCCTGTTAGCTATGGTGGTTGCATGGCTCTTACGAAGCTCTTCTTAAATTGTATAAAAAGCATCACATCTTATGCGTGTGCACTCTGCCAGAAAGAAGAAAATATGATTTCATTTTATTTTTTCTCTCAAGTAATAATGAGATTTTTAGTTTTTTAAAAAAGCAAATAAAGGTTGTCATGTGGGACACATCAAAAAAAAAACTAGAAAAAAATAGCAACATATAATATAGGCAGTGCATGTAATAAACCAAATATAAAAAATAACTTCATTAAAGGAGTGCATATCACCTGCTGCATGACACGCCATCATTTTATGATGAGAATGACAGAGTTGTAGCTTTTTTGGTCAAAACTAGAAGAAAAACTCTGCACAATCTCATGTGAATATTGCAAGCAGTCACACTCAGTGTGTGGTGAATGACACTTAGCCAGTAGCACATCAAATTTCATCAGAATATCTGCAAATTGACTGAAATGTGGCTATTTTTGTGTTCTTTATGATCAGTAGGTCATGGTGGCCATATTAAATTGGATTAATTCCTAAAGTCAATTTGTTGCCAAAGTACATTCAATGAATATTTCTTTGAAAGTTTAATTAAAATCCATCCACTGGTTTTGAAGTGTTTTGCTAAAAGGCAGACAGGGTTCACTTCAAATAATCAGTGCCAAATTTGAAACCAAAATGTAAATCTAATGATTATTTTCTGCAGGTATCAAAGATTTTCCAGTGGTTCATGAAAAACGTTTTAACAAAACATCATTATAAAACGGTGAGATTACTCACATGAATTTATGAGTTTTTCATTATTTTTAAATCATTTGTGTTTGCAAAAATTTGTAAATCATTACTTTTAAATCAGTTGTTTGAAGTCTTTAAAGTTGTTGAATATAAGTCCCGTCTTTTAATGCAACCATTTAGAATAAGTCATTTGTTCTGAAAGTAGTCAAATCAGATATATTTATAAATGCTATGATGCCTAGCAGAAATAGAGATTTAGTGACTGAAAGCCTGAATGCTTTAAGAACATTTATTATTCTATTAATTGCAGCACAGCAGCTGGAAGAATTAGTTTGTGAAGAGTGTAAGTGAACTTTATTGATGCAATTAAAATAAATTTGCATAATTAGAATAAAAATTTGCATACAGCCTGTTGGAAATGAGTGTTTTTTTTCATCTTATTGTGTGCGGTGTCCAACAAGAGCTCCTGTAATGAAAACTTCAGCTTAATTTCCTCACATGGTGCAAACATTAAACAGCTTTTCTTCCGTTGGCCTGTTGTTGACCCGAGCTCGTGTATCATCGTACCTGTTAGGGAGGTGTTTCAGGAAGCCTTTGGGAGCACTTGCCACAGCTCAACTCCATAAAAAGCTGCTTTGCAACAATACATAAAACTCTTTGGAGCGTGCCTCACTCGCTGTCTCAGAGGGGGATTTAACCGCTAAGACAAGTCTTTTCCTTCTCTCACTGAGCTCCGTCCAAGTGGAGCTGGACACCTGCCACGGTTTACACATGAAGACAAAAAACACAAACAAAAAAGTTTCAAGCACACACACAATCTGTTGGCACCAGAATCCACAACAGGGCAGGGATAAACACATACAAGGACATGCTTTTTTGAATATTAACCCAAACACTTGATAGGTGGGAGTTTTAAGCGTTTTAAAATTCTTTTTATTAGCTGTCCAAATGTAATTATCACCTGCTGCCAAAAGGCAAAGATGAACAATTGTGTTCAAACCCATGTATTTGTATGTCTAGCTGTTAGCCAAATATTTCATGAACCACTGGCTGAATGTTAATGAAACTTCAAGAAAGTAATCATTGGATGGACATCTACAACTAATTAACTTTTAAAGTCTGTTAAATTTAAGATGGCTGCCACAGATGATATGTATTAGCCAACACAACACACTCTATCTGAGTGAACTTTAGAGATAATGAGCTAAAACGAGGTAGAGCTGAGAGTCATTCACAACACATACGGAGCGTGACCACTTGCAGTATCACGTGAAGATTGTGCATAATGTTATTCTCAAGGTTTGACCAAAACGCCTAGAAGTTCTCATAAGGTGATCTTAGTTTAAAACCGAAGAGGATGATATGCATTCTTTCAAGAAATGCTAGCTCTTTAATTTCAATAAAGAGGGAACCTCAGACAGCACTGCTTTACTAGAAAGAATTACGTTCTCCTGACAGAAACATCACATTCAAATCTTAAGAGTGATGTACACATGCAAAATGGAAATACCTTTTTGCTTATATAAAAAAACCACAAATATTTCAGGCTCTGACAGTTTGACACTTATTTAAAAAATACTTAAGTGTCTTCATGTCTCCTGCATTTTAAAATGTCATCCTGCTGTGACGTTTTGTCAGATTAGCAGATTTATTTACATTAGCCAAAAGATTAAATGCTAAACTGCTGCCACAAGTAGTTAATCTGAGCTAAATGAGCTGCAGAAATAAACTCAAAATCCATTTTGGTTTGGGGGTATTAAAATACCACTAGCTAAACAGCTGCTTAAATGTCTGGTTTTTACTCATCTAGTTGAGTGAAGAAGAAATGAAAGCTTGTCTTCAAAAGATAGACTGGTGCTCTGAACTTTTGTGTTTCCCAGAGGGGCAGCTCTGTTGGTTAGCTGATGGGGAATCCTTGTCTTATTGATGATGCAGCTCAGTCTTATTTAATTTTAGTCATGTCTGTTTGTTTTCTTTATGTGTAGAACACAATTGTGAAAGTGTTTTTTATTATTTACATATACTGTAGGCTGTTTGTGTTCTTAAATATTTTGGGGCAATAATCCGTGGGGGGAAAAGTTTTCTTTTTAAGAAGGATTGCTCGAGGTTCTTATTGACATGAGGTACAGTATTGGTCTTATTTATTTGTTAACCTAACAACATTCCTCTTCTGCACATACACACAAATCCAGTGATGTATGCAGAATAATGAATTCTTCAGCTTCTTTCATTCACCACAAGTTTTTTTTCAAACGTGTACAGTACATCTTCTCTTTTGAGCTCTCAGTGCTTTACCCCATTAAAACCGTTTTTAAGCGTGGCCTCAATTTTAGACTTTTTATGCTTTTGGACAACAAAAACTAACAAATATGAGAAGGAGAGCCTCTTTTTAATATTAATTATAAACCCAATTTAGAGTTTTTAAATGAACTACAAACATGAATTAAATCATCTTGTCTGAACTTTGAACTAGCTCTTGTAAAGTGTAAACATGCACCATGCTGTATTTGTGCCTGTGTATTTTCCCTTTTGTGTGTGTGTCAGATTTAATTTCTCACCTGCTCTCAGTATTTCTCCACGGGGTGCTGTTAGACCCGTTTGACTCTGTGAGTGATGTCTCCGCAATATTGCGAAACGCATGACGTGTGCGTCTCTGGGGTCTGGTCAAGAGGCCTGAGGGCTACTGATTAATTTAGCAGGCTATTGGTGATAACAGACTGCCTTGAGGTATGAGTCTCTGGGTACAGCACAAACACAGGCTGTGCTGCGCACTGAAGCTGATGAAATGAGCTCATACATAAACATTCACTGCAGGCAGAAGAAAACATGTGAGCTTACATGCATTCGACAAGCAGAACGTAAAACTTGAAAATGAAATCTTCAAACAGAAATGGACACATGCATAGCAGTGGTTGTCAGCTCACCGTTTGTGTTTGCATACTTGGTTGAAAGAGGTCTATTGAATAACAGGGAAAAGGAGAAATGGAGATGAGGATGTCAGCGAAGCACCTGTCAGGTTTCTACTGCTGTAGTTTTTTTTTTTTTTTTGGCAGATGCAGACAGTGAGGTTTGAGCGTGTATGTGTGTATGTTTCAAGGTGTGCCGATGGAAATATGCTGTAGCTCTTGCATTGAGGTTAAAAAAGGAACACATCTCATTGTAGGTAAACTTTCAGTTAGTTCTCACTTTGCATATTTTAAAACTGATAAATAAAAATAAATTTGTCAACTTGAGTATCATTCCATGCCAGCTCTATGATAATTTAGTGTTTTGTATAAGCACTTTCACTGGTCAGCCACTGACAAGTGATGAGAATAACAATTGTTTCAATGTGAAGTTGTGTGAACTAACTTCTGGTTTTTCTTTCAATTTTTCCCACACACCAGATTGGCATACAGGATGAAAAAGAGCCCAAGGTTTTGCCTCAGCTTCTAAATTCCCCAAATCCCAATGCTGTGGAGCACCCATGGGGTTCTCTGGAACAGACTTGATGCAGGGAGGCCCAAACCGAATCCCACTGGATTCAAAGTTGTATTGCCAAACAGCACATGATACCTCCAGAGGTCCTGAGTCCATGTCTTTATCAGCTGTTTGGTTAGATTTTATATATGTCATCAATGTCCTTGCTATGAGATGCAGAAATATTTGCTTGTGTAAAAGCAAATTATATTGACGCTATTTCACCAATATAATTTGTCCAATTGCCAAACCTAATTGTCTGTATCACTACAAATTATGATATGTATCCATCCATTCATCTTCTGCTGCTTATCTGAGACCAAGTCCCAGGCCAACATCTCAAATCTCCAGACTTCCTAGGTTACTTCCTCCAGGTCATGCAGAGGGCTTTCAAAGTGTTTTCAGGTCAGCTGTGAGATATATTTCCAGGGCCTCATGGGTCTACCATGAGGTGTACTTCCAGTGGAACATGTCTAAAATTGCTTCCTTGGAGGATGTTCAGAAGACATTCTTACCAGATGCTCAAACCACCTCAACTGTCTCTTTTTGATGTTGAGAGGCACACTTTCCTAACCTGGAGTTTGCAATCCATCCTTTTCTGGTTGAGGACCATTGCCTCAGACTTGGACAGTGCTGATCTTCATCCTGTCTGCTTCATATTTGGCTGCAAACAGCTCCAGTGCCTGCTAGAGGTCCTTGTTTGATGAGGTCAACAGGACGACATCATCTGCATATAGCAGCAATGTGATTTGAAGCCCCCTATACCAGAAGCTCTCTGCTCCTTGTCTGTTCCTAGAAATTCTGTCTATTATTTTGTAATATGTTGTTTTGTAATATCAGTGTAGTTGGACTTGAAAATATTTAACTTGGGTGATTACCAAAGCCTTTTCAAATTACAGTTGGGTAGATGCACATCTGAGGAGATTCATGTCTAAATTACACTTTTACACACACACACACACCCACACACGCATATATATATATATATATATATATATATATATATATATATATATATATATATATCAAGCTTATTACCAATTTATGGTATGGAGCACAAACTTTACAAGTCAAATCAACAATTAGGTAGGTAGTAAAGTGGTCTACCATGTTAAAGCTAAAAATAGTTTTGAGAAGCTTGGCTACCTTAAACGTATCACCATAAATAAAACACACCTTTTATTTTAGGAACAATTCTTATGACAAGGTTTGTCCATATAACAGGAACTGATTAAATACTGTCACACGAACATTTGGGTGAACAAATGTCCATCAGAAGGTTTATTTTTCTGAGAAAAGATGTTGTTGTACAACATAATCCAACAACAGAGCTAAGAGTGAGATGCTAGCTGCAGTCCAGATTGATAGAATAGATTTGTCTTTTTTATTGCAGGTTGGTGCTTCTGTCTGTTTTGAAACCTTCAAATGGAACAACATTTGCTGTCTTTGTCCATAACTTATTTTTGGTTCAGAACTC
This sequence comes from Kryptolebias marmoratus, assembly GCF_001649575.2. Classification (NCBI taxonomy): domain Eukaryota; kingdom Metazoa; phylum Chordata; class Actinopteri; order Cyprinodontiformes; family Rivulidae; genus Kryptolebias; species Kryptolebias marmoratus. Next base: position 13,989,703 of record NC_051447.1, on the reverse strand, counting down.
ACTCCTGCAGCTTTGAGTTCAGACCAAATTAATGTGTCTATCAAAGTGCCATGTTTTTATTTCTTCCTTACTATTACTACTACTACAGTGTTATTTAACCCTGGACTGAATGCAAATTGTTTTTCCCAACTATGGTGGAATGATGATTAAAAAGATGACAGAGGATCAGTAAACTCACAACATATAACTGGGACCTCAGTGCAAGTCTAAGTGACCATCTTTTAATACATGGATGAAACGAACAAACACACTGCACTGGTGAGCTTGACAACATGAAAAGGCCAGCGAGTCCTTAGAAAACAATACTGGTTGATGATCACAGGATCCAAACAAACAAAAAAATGCTTCACAACACCGAATGAAGCGACGACCACTCTTCAGCAGGTAGGCAGACCCATTGTAATCCAAGTCAACTAGAAAGAGAAGACTTCACAGAGCAAATGCAGAAGGTTAACCAGCTTAAAAAGAAGGAGCAGTGCTGGAACAATGTTCTTTGGCGGAATAAAACCAAGATTAACTCATACGAGTCTGGCAGAAAAAAGTAGAGGGGGTGTTATGGAAAGGCTTATGATCTGAAGCATACAACGTGATCTGAGAAACATGGGAGTGTGCTGCTGTGGATATGCATGGGTTTCTGGATGTTGTGGCAGACCTTCACAAATGTTGAAGTGTGAAGGGTTAAATATTACCACTGCATTCTGAGTTTATAATTACAGAGGAAATCGAAACCATGGGTTTTGAAGTAAAGTCCTCAGAAAAAATCACGGACGAGAACCCATTTTTTCCTGACATCTCTGGGTTCCACACATCAGGCAATCATTGCCTACCAAATTCTTCTCTCACATTTGTTTAATTTCTACCATCTTCTCTTGTCTTTTTTTTCCTTTTTTCCTTTCTGTTCTTATTTTCTCCTTTCTCTTTCCTCTTCTTGTACTGTCTTCTGTTCACCTCCCTGTCATGTTTAGGGCTGTTAATGAAATGAAACGCCTAGTCTGGGTTAAAAAATTGGGCCTGCTTTCTATTCCATCCCCTCATTCCTGTCTGGCAGTAATTATGGCTGTCTAATTGGGTCTATGGAGGCTCAGAGATGGTGTGTGTGTGAGAGAGAATGAGAGAGTTTCTAACAGAGTGTGTCTCTGCTTATGTATGTTGAAGAGGTTCTGTACGGCTTTGGCTGAATACAAAGTGAGTCTTCCCTCTGACCACAAAGAGTTTGTTTAAAACCAGAACTTGTCGTGGCTAAACATGAACAAGTAGTAGACTAGTTTGAGCCTTTCTTAATTACCAGCTAAATGTGACAAATTTGGTGTTCTTTATAGTAGAATGTTGCGGTTTTGAAAGAAATAAAATGTAGACTTTTGAATTTTTGGGGATTTAAAAATATTAAACAGAGAACCTAGCGAATGTGAAAAAGAAAAAAATGGCTCAACTGATCAACTTCAGACATAAATATTTTAAGAACAAACTAAATTACGGTTTCTGTTAAAATGGAATGTGAATGGTGAGTTCTGCTGAAATTTGCTGATGAAGCTGAAACTGAATTAATAAAGCTAAAAGGAACCTGATTAAAAAACACTCTAGCTAAGAGCTAAAAGGAGCAAAACAGTAACTAGAAGCTAAAAGGAGCTACAGGCTGGCGAAAAGTAGCTTAAGACAACCAAAATGGAGCAAGTATGCTGAAGCAAGTTTGAAGAAGAACAATGTTTTGAAAACATTTGAGATCTCAATGTGTTTCAATGACAAAAGTGTAAATTGAAATATTTTGATAATTTATATTTTAAAAAAGGGAGTAGTGCCTATCTCCTGAATGAGTTGAATGTTTTGATAAATGGTTCAATAATATGCAGAAGTTGTTAGATTGTAAAAAACATATGGATGAATAAAAGCAAGTAAACAATTCTCTGAATACTGAATTGGCATTCACATAAAAAGAAATCCAAATGTGGATGATTTAGTAAAAGAAGAGCTGATAAATGGTTATACAGACAGACACATTTTCACATTTAAATGCTCTTCCAGATGGTAGTGTACTTTTTCCAATGGGCCCCCATAAAGCCAAAGGCCTGGTACCAAAACCAGCAGTTTGTGACACAAATCTGGCGAGAAGGTCATTCTCTAAAGACACACACACACGCACATACACATGCACATACACGTGCACGCACCAGATTCATATGTGAGAAGGTCTCTTGGTGCCTTCGGCTTTTAATTCTCTCCTCCTGTCATGCCTGACTGGCACCACTGAGGCAAATGTACTAAAAGACATGCGCAAAAACACCAGCTCTGAAGCCTGCTGCATGCACTAATCAAACACCCTCACTTCTGTCAGTAGGCAATAAATTAGGTGAAAATAATGTCCAAGGGACCAACTTTACAACAGATATTCAACTATACAGCTGCTACATGCATGCACATGGATGAAATTTGACATAGGCTGTTTATAGATGGAGATATGAACACACACACACCTTTCTCAGTGACTTTTTAGTTACGTAGTGACATTGAGCTTTCCAAGCTTCTCCAAGCATCTTTATTTTGTATTTTATTGTCCCCTCCAGACACTGCAGTTAAACTTCAGAGGAGTAACTATATTGAGTAGTAAACTTTAACCTCTGTTTTTGTCAGAAACCATTTTAGTCTGCCAGAGGCTTGTATGACATAAGGAAAAAGTGAAAATGTGGAAGTGCTACACTTAGTCTGACTTTAGCCTTTAAAGTAATCATTTATAGCAACCCTTGTTACCAAGAAGGGTGTTTTAAATTCAGTGTAATCACTACACCACAAATCAAGGCTGGACAACTTATAGACAATTTATCCTCATGACATCAATGTGCACAATGTCGGTATTGTAAAAACTGCTTAGACTTCGATGCGCAGTAGATCAGTGTTCCAAACGGCATGCATTTACATGCTGCACACACGTAATAGATTTGGATGGACTCTTAAAGCTGATTTATACTTCCTCAGAAGTGCTGAAATTATTTCTCACTGACGTGAGTATGTGCTGAAAATTTCTTGTTTTTAATCAAACCCCGCCTCCAAGAACCACTTCTGTGGACAACCCCCAGGCAGAACTGTTGTCTCATTGGGGTATGTGTCAGGTATTGTGTGATTGGTCAGAAGGCGTTGTTGTTGTGGTTGTGTTTATGCAGAAAAACAAGTGAGCTTCAATGGAGTCACTTTGCTTCTACTGCACTGCCAAGAAGCAGCTGGTTGAGACTGGTAGAAAATACAGCCGTCTTTACAACTGTTCCAGCAAAACTTATGAACTTATAAAGGTAGTCAAATGGCTAAGCGCAAGGGAAGCAAATGGAAGCAAAAATCTGTACAGGGATGGAGGAAGGGAGGAGCCTCCAGGAAGAAATTTGTTCCGGTGCTGTGGCAGGAGGGAGGGGCTTCCCAGGAGTTCTGGACGTAGTTTCTTGTAGAGTATAAAATGTCCATGCAAAAAAATGTCTCAATCATGTGACTATAGGCCAATTTCTTCAGTTCTGGCAAAATATAAATCAGGCTTTACTCGCTTGAATGCACACATCCAGTTTAGGTCCCAGTGGGTGAGATGCTAAAGCACACTAAAATTCTCGGAAGTGTTGTGTTGAAAGAAGAGAACAGAGCAAGTGATGAAAATATGGGTTTATTGTAACTGATAATACAATATTTAACAGGGCTGCAGTTCATGTTTTTGTAATACTGCAACAGCCTAAAAGCAAACAAACATTTATTATTTAATTCTGAAAACTTTACATATATTTACACGACAGATTAAGAATTCACAAAATTGCTATCTGTAAAGGTAATGTTTGACAACTTAAAAGATCACAAGTGACCCATCTAACTTACAAGCCTTTTAGGATTAATTATATTCCTCTTTCTATTAAAAAAGGAGAGAGGCCAGTAAAGGTTAGCCCAAAGTAGTTTAATAATTGGAACAATTTTAGGTTGAAATAATTGACAGAATTTTTAATAAATGTGTGAAAGATTCTTTGTTTCACACTGTCTTTACCACTGTTGTAAACTATAAGCAATGCTCTCTTCTCTTGTTTCTGAATCCATCATTAGGGGTTGAGTCTCAAATCCATTGTTGATGCAAAATATTACTTTATGCAAGTCTTCACTATGTTGTACAGAATTTTGTAGCATACATGTCTGAATGGATTCAGGGACCTGGTCAAGCTGCCCTTCTCATCCATACAGCTCTGTAGCTGTGTCGAAGGCAGCTGCCTTGTGTGACAGCTGTGCTGATAACCAGTTGTCACTGCGTAAATCTTGTACTCATCTTAACACTCGATACTTTCTGCTGTCAGGCTGTGGCAGAAAGAACTCTCATTCTACAGGATTCAGAAATTCAGGAAGTTGTTGTTTTTCTGCCTTTTACTATTCTTCACACATCATCTGATACAGGAGCTTCTGTATAATCATCTAAGGTTCATATAAATATGACTTTTTAAGGAGTTATAATTGGTCAAGATGACCATGCCACACAACAACAAAACATTGTATTTGCTGTGGAGCAAATGCTTTGGAGTCTCTTGACATTTTAATTCAAAATGCTTGTTTCTGGTCAAATGTACTCCTGTTTAATAGTGACAGTTTTCTACCTTTGTAACCTAAAACTTTAGGGAAGCAGTAGTTCCTTCAATCAGACCGTATAGTGTTAATCACAGTCAAAAGCAGGAGTGACAAGTTAAGTTTTGATTTTCTTTACTGCAGCCAAAAACTTCCCAATTGGGCTGTAAATTCTTATAAGCCTGAATATTTTTAATGTAAAGTGATTATGTAGTGTCTTATTCTGCATTAATTTTAACTTTCAAGATTTTTTTCAAGAATTTTAACTTTATTATGTGTGGCACACTGTAGCATAAAAATCATAAAAAAGGCTAAACAGTACTGAGATTCTGGCTCTCATTTACTGCAGGATGGTGCTTATAACAAGTCTCAGCGGGCCACAGTCATGCTTTGAACTCAGCGTGTGCTGCTCTCTGCTCCCAGGCTGTGTAAATTTATTATCAACTTAAAGACGACCTTTTAAAATGTCACAATGATAGATGTGATGGATATCTATATTCTCAGAGCAATACTACTGATGTTTAATAGCACAGTAGCACATCATGGTGTATTATTCTAATAATAGGAGACCCACAGGTTTAAAGCCGGTGACCCATTCTTCTTTTAAACCTCTGTTTAAAAATGCAAAGTCGAATTTTATTGGCATGACAGGGAGTGGCTTGACAAGATTGTGGTTTCATGTCTTTGTGTTTGCAGTGCTTGTATGTAAGATATGCACACGTATGGGAACTGGAGGGCAGGAGATATTGTCTTGTGAAGATTACCCAGCACACCGCTGCGGAAAGGTGGGCTGTCAAGTTCACGATGGCAAGTAGAAGGAGGCAGACTATTAAATTGTCTTTCTCCCACGTTTTGAAGTGTGGTTGTGTGCACATATTTGCACAGTCACTGCTGAGTGCAAAGTAAAGCTGTTTATTTCACAGATTTCTCATGTTTTGACCTCTGTGGTCTAATCACCTGTAGAGAAAGAAAGCTTGAAAATGAGATGAAAGCAATGAAAGAGATTTAAAATAAAGCACAAATAAAGGAATGCACTCTGTGGACTGTAGAAGCAAATAAGGTGTGACTGGAAAAAGGATGGCAAGATTTGTTTGAATAAGGAGGTTGTTGGTAGGAGGAGGACTGAAAGATGGAGAGTGGATGGGATGAAGCACTCTAAACTGATGAACAGGCGATAGAACAAGGAATTAAAGACGAGCGAAGGAAGCTTCAGTAATGAATCTAGGATTGAAAGGAGGGAGGGAGGGATACTGACAGATGCAGAGGAATAAACCTTATCTGTCAAGATCTCATCAGAGGAAAGTATAGCCTCGGGGCATCACCACCTCCTACTAGTAAAACTGGATTAATAACAAGTTTACACAAAAACACACTCTCACACACACACTTCACTTTTACTCTCACACATACTGTTAAGTAAAAGCCCATAGGAAGGGAAATGGTTTATCTACCAACACATTAAAAGAGATTTGCAGGCTTATTGGAGAGATGGAGCTGATTTGTGCACATCTTTCTATATGTGTCTGTGTTAGTGTGCGTGTCTCATTGAATTGATAGTCAAAGCTGACCTTGTTTCTTGAAAGATGGAGACCTGGTTCTTAGCGCTGTCAGCACAACTGACATGAGCAATGAGTAAAATCCCATCACTTACCTGGTACCCACCAAAATTAATTTGATTCAGCAAGATGAGAAAACCATCAGGGGTCACACATGTTAGACTTGAATCTGTTTTTGTCTTCAGGGAGAACACTGAAAATCAAAGGGATAAACCTTCTGTATATATTTCTGTTAAATTAAACATTGACTCCTGAAAACATGCAAAGGTTGCTCTGCTCTGTGGCTTAAAATAAGCCTTTGTGATCTTTTTTTTTTTTCGAGTATTTTGACAAATTAGTTATAAACTGTTCTCCATTGAGGTTTCAGATAATACTTTAGGTCACCAATAACAAAGGTCCAGTAAAATATTAAAGTAATAAATCAAGTAAAAGAAATTATTTAGTGAAAGAATTTTGAAATTCTTTTTTGTTTTTGAAACCAAAGATATTGCCCTCTACTGGCCAGAAGAGAAAAAAAAATGCAAGCTCAGTGTATTTCTTCTCTGGTTTCACTTTTTAGACCCGCAGGCATTATTTCTGTTTCTATGAGTACATTTTGATTTGACATGTAAAATGTGACTGGTATGAGAAGTTGGAATTTGCTTTGGCATTTGGGGGTAGTCTTAGTAGTCCTGATGGAAAGTCTTTGTATTTCTGACTGAAGGTGGCCTTAAACTCGCTGATGAGACCAACTTACTAAACACCAGTCTATTGGTTGTAATTTCTGTTTGTTTCCTGACCCCCTGCACCACTTGGCATCTTAAAAGATGCATCTAACATACCACAATTTCAGAAGGGTAAAGCCAGGTGGTCAGCCAGAGGAGGAAATGGGAACTCCATGTGGTAACAAATCAAATTGCGATCTATCAGACCAATCCCTCACTGAGAAACAGCACGCAAAAATCAAGGTTTTTCTGTTCCCAGCCGTAGTGTCCTTTGGTTTGTTGAAAAATACATTTCTGCTGCATCTTTAATCTTTCAGATGTCTCCTTCAGCATTCATTTTTATTCTCCTTCACTTCTCTCATTCATTATGTTGCAAATTTGTCACGCCATTCCTTTAACATCTCTTTCATCTTTGCTCTGTCATCCATCTCGTTATCTTTGTGTGTGTATTTATGTTACTGAGTGCCACTTCTGTTGAAGTATCCCACAGTTTGTTGTGTTACAAGCAGAAAAAGAGTCCATATCTTTGCAAAGGTGAGGCAGCAGCACTTTTCTCCAACATAAAGCATACTGTCACAAGACTTTGAAGTTGTAAATTCTTTGATTTTCTTCGCGTTTTGCTTCCTTTTAATCTGCGTGGTTGTGCCCTTTGGAATGTGCATGTCTCTGTGTGAACGTGCGGATAAGCAAATTAAGGAAATATGTTATTTGTGTGCCCATGTCCAACTATCTATAAATAAGTGAAGTTTTAAGCAGGCCTGTCTAAATGAATTTGCCCTGCAAAGGCGATCAGTGTGCGTGTGTTTGACAATTCCTTCATTATGAAGAATTGTCTGAGTGAAGCCGTGGACGATTCAGCGGGTAAATCTGTGCGTGCTTTAAAAGGATGCATCCGTCAACTGTCAGCCTTTGATTTCTGCCTGGAATTAAAGCAACTTCTTTGAATAATGTTTTCTCTTTTAATGAAAATTCCACATGTCCATCAGTGATGCAGTGTCTGCCCTCCTCCTTAAATTATGCAGTGCATACCCTTGCTCATTTTGTTTGCATTTCCATAAGACACAATCTGCTCTTGGTCTCTGCAGTTGTCAAATTTTCTTTCAAATTGATATGTATATCTGGCTTTTCTGCATCCCCTATCTCACTCTGATGGGTTTTAGAATATTTTCTTCTATCTCTTTTGCCAATTCAATTTTGCCTTCCTGTCAAATACTTTTAAACTTTTCCACAAGATTCCATGCATTTTAGAATTTCTCATTTATAGTTTTGATGCATATAAGCCTTGATTGCCTTTATAGGCTTTTGATTGTTTTAGAAGTGTTTATTTGCTCTGCTTGTTGCAGATCTATTGCAACTTTAAAAAGCTATTGTGTGCGCAGGAAATGAAGCCCCAAATCTGTCTAGTGTGAATTTAAGAATTTATCTTCTTCAGTAAGAAGATGAAAGAAGTGATAATCCAGACAAAACATTAAAATTAAAAACAGTTCATTATAAAAAGACATAAAAAACAAATAGTATACTGTCATAAAAGTAAATTAAATAATAATAAATGATAGATAAAAGAAAGTCTGAACAGAAGTCTTTAGTTGCTTTTTAAAGGAGTTGAAAGTGTCAATACATTGTTAAAAATAAAGGAAGTAATTAATCCCCCCCCGTTTCAAATCTGGTGTTAAGATCTGCAGGCAGATTCTGGTTAGAGTACCTGAGAGCTCAGGTTGAAGATTATGGCTTTTAACAATTCAGCTATAAGGAGGAGCCTGTCCGTGCAGAGCCCTGAAAGTTCAGAACCAAGGTTTTAAAATAAATTTGAAAGTTAACACATAACCAGTGAGGAGACATTAAAACCGAGGTCTTATGGGCTCTGCAGCAAAGCTCTTAAATGGATTTAACAGTAATTTTTTTTGGACCAGCTGTAGATGATCAACAGCTCTTTCGATTAGACGAATAAAAAAAGCATTTAAGTTATCTTATCAAGAGGAAATAAAAACATGGATAACCATCTCTAGCTTGTGTTTTGACACAAAACCTCTCAGTTTAAAAATATTTCTGAAATGATAAAAATATGTTAGACCTGCTGTTTGGAATAGCCTTCAAGAGGCATAAATTGGACTAACAGCTCCCAAGATCCTCAAGTTAGACTTAACAGAGTTTAAATCACCAATTTGATGCCTGGTCAGAGGATTCATGCTGTCTGGGGTAATAATCTGAGTTTAATAAAAGTACAGCTAGTTAATTTAGGTGATTTGTATCTTTTCAGGTTGTTTAGCGCTTCCTTTTTGGGTTCAGGCAGAAGAAAACCTCTACCTCAGATTATTTTCACTTATTTATGCTTATTCAGGGCCAGCTTGGGGGATCCTGAGCCATCCCTTCCATCCCATCAGGAGTGTCTAACTTCAGGCCTCAAGGGCCACTGTCCTTGAAGGTGCAGTTGTTTTCATGCTCCAGCACACATGAATCAAATGGATTTATTACCTCCTCACCAAATTATCAAGTTCTCCATAAACATGTCCATAAGACATCCATTTAAATCAGATGTGTTAAAGCGAGAACACATGTAGAACATGCAGAGGAACGACTCCCTGAGGAACAGAGCTTGACACCTGAGCTCTAAATTTACTGCTGTGAGCCTTAAATGGTAGATAATTAAGTAACCTTAAGGGTTTTTATGTTTGTTTGTTTGTTTTTCCCTCTCTTCAGTCTCTCTTAACATTCACATTCAGAACCTTTAAGTGGAAAGCCAATGTGATTTGTTAGTTTTCTTAACTGGACAACTTCAAAATGAGCATTTAAAAAAATAAAAAAAATTGCTTGTATTATAGTAGTTTTGACTCTGGTAAGAACTTGATTAAATTTTACTGCATCTCAAACATATGAAAATAAATTGAATTAAATAACTGGGTTATTAATAAACTGAACTGAGTTTAATTAGATTATCTTTAATTAGACTTAAATTTAACTTATTTTATCTGCAGCGTGTTCTTTGATGACTGTTTTCGTAAATTAAATTTAATTTAGAACCAGTGCTGACAAAATTGAAATGCTTTAAATTAATTACCTATTATTGTTAATTTGATTTTGATCCATTGGGCCTCCTTGTTCAATGATGTAATTCAAGATTTTAGCTTGTTTTCTGTTCACTTCTGTTTTTGTCTTTCCAACCTAAATAGAACTTGTAATCAGCTTTAATTCAGCCACTATTACAGGACTTGTTAAAAAGCCAAAAGCTAGAAAGGTATGATGCCAGATAATAAAAAAAATATTTTTTCCCCCTTTTTTATTGTTTTGGTTTTAAAGTGCTTAGAATATAGTAACATTGATTATGTGCAAATATACTTAAACAAATGAAGTTCTCAGCTTAAGATAAAGGTACATTTTAAACTTTGCCTTAAACCTACCCACCACCAAACAAACAAACAAACAAAAGCCTGAACAATTTAGGTTCCAAACATAACTTTTGGTGTTTATATGTAATGATATTTTGTCGACCAAAATTACCTTCTAACGTCTTTTTGGTATTCCTTTAGAGGATTCACAGACAGTTTTTAATCTAAACTCATCTAAGTTATGCAAATTTTAAACCTACCTTGAAGCAAACTGCAATATTTATGAAATATTTTCAGTGCGTCATGACTGAGAGCTTTTTAAAAAAATCAGTGCATGCAGGTAAATGATGTGATGAGCTTTATGGATGTGTTGATCAGTTGTTTAAAACCTTTGAATGTTTAAACATTGAAGTGTGTAAAATGTGTATTTTGTGCGTGTGTGTCTGTGAGGATAGTATTTCAGATATGTGCACGGACTGAATATCTGTGGAATGTAAAAGGAGTTAATGTGCAGGAGGCTGAAAATTAATAGTTTTTGTTTTTAATATGGTAGATTGAGTAGCTGAAAAAACAGTATTAAGATTTTTTTCTAATTAAACTGGAATAGTGTTGATTTAATTTGTGGTCAGTATTTTATTTTGAGCAGAATTGAGATTTACAATAAAATGTTGGCACCTGTTGCCAACTGTTGCTCCTAAAAACGAAACAAGTCTGACTCAAAATGTCAGGAGAAAGAGTTTGTTGGAAAGTTCATTAAGTTTAACACTTAAGAAATTCACATCTAGAAATCCAAAGTTTCAGAGCCACAAAACACACAGCATTCATGTAGCTGTAGTGACTTATTCCACCAGCCTGTGTGAAAGAGTTGGAGCGCCGCTCACTGAGGTTCTGCTCAGAAACTTACTGTATGGAAACGCATATAATTTTTCAGAAAGGGTTATTTTTCTAATTTATATCAAGGGAGTTGTGCTGTTTTCTTCTGTTTGTTTATGGATCACACTTTCTGCTCCCCGATGACAGTTTTGCAAGTTTATCACAGATTTGACAGTAAATCCAAAACAAAACGCATCAAATCTTGAGACGGTTGTATTTTTATACGATAAACAACAGATGTAACGTAATTAACTCACAAATTAGTCTGGTCTTTGTGCGGATGTGACTTTTTTTTTTAAATTTAATCAAATAAACAGGAAAAAAATGAGTAACGTTTAAACTTGCATGTACACATTTAGTCACAGAAAAAAATCCAGTCAGTCATGCATGGCTTTTAAAAATACACATGTGTCATCTTCAGTGTCTCAAACGCCCCATAGTGTGCATATCTGTGTCTAGAAGCCTCTCAGTTAGTCTAAACCTTCATCAGATACTGGACTGGAGTTTAGGTCTAAAAGCTCCTATCTGGTAACCAATTGATGCAAAGACACATGCATCCCAGTTATTTTGCATTCACACACCCTTGCACATTTTACACACAGTAACATCTCGCTGAAGTTACCAGACGCTAGGACTCGGCTAACTGAGGAGAGCTCATTGATTGTCTGGTCATTTGAGACAGAAAGTGCTTTGAAACGTAAGCCACTGGCCACAGGGAGATGATGTCTCTGTGTGTGTGTGTGTGGTAGGAGGACAGATTTATGGGATTTTTCTTATACTGACAGTAAGACAAAAGCTGGCTGAGCTAATAACAGCATTTCTGTCAAACAATGTGGTGTTTAAAATTCATGCCCAGTTTGTTTTGGCTTTACTTTTAGCCACCTTTGCCAGCTCAAGATGATACGTGTGCAAGTTTGCGTGGAAAAAATCATACAGTCATACCTCCCTACAGGTTCTGCTAATGTCTGCTCACATTCTTAGTGCCTCATCTAATTTCAAAACAAGGTTCAAAATAGGTCTAAGCCAAATTTAGAGGTGAACTGTTCAAATTAAAGCTGTTTTATGGTAATGAAGTGAGAACAGCTTGAATTCTGAGTCCATCTGGTGAAAGTGTGAGCGAGAACATGGATCAGAAACACACTCTGCTCTCCAAGGCTCACACAGATCCAGTTGAGGTGTTTCAGTGGCCAACAGTGTGCAGGACATCCCTGTCAACATTCAGAGCTCCTTATCCTGATTTTTTTATTGTTTTTAATAGTTAAGTAGTTAGTTAGAACTTGTCCAAGGACACATTAGCGAGCCATCCTACTGCCCTCCTTGCAATCTAACAGCAATATAACTTTTAGATTATCTTATTCTTTTTATATATCCCAATGGGAAGTAGCCTGTTGTCCTGGGATCTAATCACAATGGAATGCATGTCAAGTCTTGAGGGGACCCACCAGAAATGGGTCCATGCTCTATTTTCAAACATTATTTTATGCTATGACAAGCTCCGACACATTTACTTGAAGCAAATTCTGACTTTTTGCTTTTTCTACATCAAGTAATTCAGTCCATGTTGCTGCTTTTTGTTTGTTTGAAGAAGACATGATATAAAGGCTGCTGCAGGGGACTTCCTCCTTCCTGATTGGTGACACCGTGAAAACATTCATAGTAGAACACACACAAACACACACCTACCCCCAGGAGCTCCACCACAGATAAAAGAGCATCTCTGTCTAAGTATCTGGAAATGTGTGTCTGTCTGAGTGGGCGGCGAGCTGTGCTGCTGGGAACAAGGGATGGGAGTGAATGAATTGTGGTGGTGGGGGTGTGATGAGAGTCATCTCTCTGCAGATTAGGACAGATTGTTTTTCCAATAAAAAGAGAACATTCTCTTCTTTCTCTTGTTCTCCCCTACAGTCAAGATCAAACTCAGAGGGTCAGCTGTAGTGTACGGTGGCGTCTACGTGGACCTTCCATCTGCATACTCAAGAATCCAATTTGCAGATTGTTTTTCAGTTTTAAATATGTCCTTAGTCTGGGAGTCCAAATGGTAGAGAGTCAGCTTTGCTTGCCAACAGCACAACAAACACAGTCAAACCATATTCTTCATTAATTATAAAAATCCACGTTTCTTTTATTAAACAGATAATTAATGCATTCAAAGAGAAACTTTTACCACAATCATGTCAAAGTCAGAGCTCCAGGAATGGATACTGGATACAGGATTTATTCTATAGCACTAAATCTTGGTTATAGGAATGAACTAGTTAATTGGGTAATGTCCAGAATGGGCCAATTTTAGACTTGACTAATCTGACCCTAAAAAATCAAATAAATTTTCCCAGTCATTGAACACATCATAGCTAAGCTATGATGACATATTAAAGTTATTCAAAAAAAAAATCATTAAAGGAGCTGGTAGCTGGAGCAAAATTCAGAAAACAAATCTCAAATTCTGACATTGTCAAGTTGGAAAGTGTTAAATTTGCAAGAATTCTATGATATTGTAAAGTCATAATTTAACATTTTATTTTGTTTTTAAACGAAAACAACAATGACAAAACCAAAACATTTCCTGACAGGGCCTCTCAACACAACATTGTAATGAATACAGTGTTTTTGATTCTTGGGTGAATCTAATCTAACAAAAATGTCAACAATAAAAAATGTTTTTGTCCATTTTTGAAGTTACCCCTGTAAATGTACTAAGAGTACATCCTGGAGAATATCTAAATGACACACTTTATAAATTTACAACTTAAAACTCTCTAAAAAACATTTGCCTTTTTCTTTAAAAAATATAATTTTCCAATCTCAGTGAATGATTTTTTTGTTGTTGTTTCTGGTAAGGACTTAAATCCTGAAAGTTTTGACTTAGATTTTTTTTTCCTTTCAAATTCAACTGTACAATATTCAGAGATTTTAGTTTTGTTCTCATAATTTTGTAAATTAAATCATGGAAAATATTATATTTTTTTCCTTTCAAATTTAAGACTTTCCAGCATAAATTTTATGTTAATATGACATTGTCTGACATTTTTCTTTGAATTTTGCCCTGCTCGTTGACTTTTAATTTATTTATTTATTTAATTTAATTTGCAGTGGCTCTAATTTACCATTGTATTAAGTGGCAAAATTCAAAATAATGCATCATAGATGTGTGGAAATTTCTTAAGTGTAAAAACAACTCTGTTAGCTCTTTAACTGTAAGGTGTTTAAATATAAAGCTGGAGGAAGCAGAAGAGGTTTAAGAGGCTACTAAAAAGAAACAAGACTTTCTACAAATGTATGTCTGCTGCTCACTTTACTGCTCAGGCTGTTGTTTTCCTTTGTAGTGCCAGCTGGTGACATGTTTGGTTGGTGCACTTTTATGTTTAGAGGTGTATAAAAATGTTAAGGGAGCTATAATCTGGTTCATACAGGAAAGGTACTGTAATTTTTTTTTTTCATTTACGCTTGATTTAAATGTTTGTCCAATGCATCTAGAGGATAGTTTTTAGCTCTACAGCTACAACCTGCTGCTGTTTTGGAGATATGAGTTGCTTTTTGTTTAAAACTCTGGCCTGAAGGGTGGCAGGTGATATGAATTGCTTCAAGGAATGCTAGGCCTTCAGTTATGTTTACAGTTATAACCTGCACTCAGAGGCCGGAGTTATAGCTATATTGGTCAAAGTTTGTAAATGTTTGATCTCCTGTGATATCGTGAGATCTTGTGAGAAGTGTTCACGCTAAGAGCATATCTTGAGGAAGACTATCTGCTGCTACTACCACACCAATACATACACACACTTAAAAACACATAATCATCCTTTTGCCTTTGTTGGTGAGTGATAATTGCATAAACACAGTCAAATATTTTTGCAGCTTGGGATTAGAAAACAATTGTATGCAAACTTTTTAGTTAAGAAAAATTTAGAACTGGCTAAAAGGGAAATCGGCAAATCAGAATTGACCTGTAAATCTAATGAATGAGTCTTTACTTTGTTAGATACAAACACATTCATGTTGAGCTGGCCTCCTTATAAAGAAACATCTGCTTGTATCAGTTTCTTTGTGTACATTCCCCTCTCTGTGCCTGTCAGTGTGCTGGGAGTTAAGATACACGGTCTCCTCCTCCCAACAGACCTCTAATCAATACAGTAACAATGTGTGGAAGAGAGAAAGTGATGCAAAACAGCGAGCAAATAAATGTTAATAGAACCTCACATTCCACTCACAAAGATGAAAATCCTGCTCTCACTGTTGCATCTGTCTGGCTGACAGATTACAATCTCATTGTGGGTTGGGAAGATGTAGTAGTGATCCGACTGTAGGAGCACAGGGCTCTCAGAATAAAGAGACACTAAGGGATTATAAAGAATCCATTACCTGCTTTATCAGTGGGTCACGTCAGCTACTCTCATCCCACACTTAAAAGCATCACTTTCTCCTCTATGACTTCCTGGTGGTTTGGAGACGATGCAAAGGAGGCACAGCTAAAACTCCAAAGTCAAATGATCAAGATTTGAGAAGAACAGATTGGTAAAAGTAGAAAAGAGCGCATCAAACGACAGAATTCAGAGTGAGCGATGTTTTGAGAACAAGACGAACAGTGTCCTCATGTTAGAGCGAGCAGCGGGGGTTTTCTTTGCTCAGTATCTTCAAAGTTACGCTCTCTCACTTTTATCAGTTTGATCATGCAAATTGAAACTGAGAGCAGAGTAAACGGCAGAACCTTCTAGGCAGTCATGTGTACGTGTCTTTGTTTCCATGCTCCGTATGAAATCCTTTGCACTTATCCTTAGTGGGAGTGCTGTGGGTCAGGTTGTCCTTTTTCCATCTGTCCTACATTTCAACCTTTCAGAGTGAAATGTTAATATTTAATGTCTTCAAGCACTAAGTTTCTAGGACATTTGGGACATATATCTATACAGTCTTAGTGAAGTGTTGTTGCCAAGCAGGGAGTTTGTTTCGGCAGAAATATCTTGATGTAGAAAGTGTCAGAATACTTCAGCTCATTGGTGTACCTTGGCTAGATCTAGTTCATTCTTTTAAAAGGTTATTTAGAGTTTGAAGGGAAATTTTGAATCATTTTAGACTTTGAACAGCTTGACCTCTGATTCAACAGCTTGAATCCACTGAGTCCTGGAAGCTGCAGTGCACTGAGATAATGATATCAAAGTGCAAAATAAAGCAGACAAAATGGTGATTATATTATTGCATTTTGCCCATGTCAAGAAAATATCCAACTGGGCAGCCCAAGTGAGTGTTCTCATTCATAAGCTTAAAGCAAGAACTATAGCATCTGGTCCTGGGCATAAACAGGTTTTAGTGTAAACTGAGCACACTTTTACCACGATGTTAGGTTGGTAGCCAATGAACGAAGACTTCCTTTTGGCTTTCTCTGATTTTTATAAAGCAAAAGATGACGCATCTAGAAAATCTGACACATTTTCATTTGACACAAGTTTCAATTGTCAGTCAATTGAAACTTTATTTATACAGCACTTCTCATATGAAACAGCACTGCAAAGTTGTTTAGGGAAAGAAAAGTTCTTTGGATTGGTAAAAACTCAGATAAAAATTAAATTAATATGAGTTTTCAGTCTGTTTTCTGGTAGTTCAATCCAGAGGTGAGAGCCATGATGTTCACACTTTATGGACAATTAACAACCTGATTCCAGAAGACCTGAGGGTCCTGGAGGGTTCATAAAGTAAGAACAGTTCTGATCAGTATGATGGACTAAGGCCATTTAAAAACTTTTTAAACAAGTAGAAGAATTTTAAAATCAATCAACAATGCAACAGGTACCACTGTTTAAAAATTGTGTAATATGTACTCTTTTTCTGGTCTTTCTTAACAAACGTGCAAACTGAATTTTGGAGTAATTGTAACTTTCACATTTTTCTTTGGAACAACATAAAGAAGAGCATTACAATATTCCAATCTGAAGCTAAAAAAACATGGACTAGTGTCTCTGTTAACTCAAAAGATGGAACAGATTGGACTCTGGAGATACACAATAAAATCCAGATTTAACAATAGATTTGATATAGATCTGAAAGTTGAGGTCAGATTTAAAGATATCTCCTAAATTGTTAGCCTGACTACTAGGATTCATTCCTAGGGCTTGTAGTTTTAAGTTTTTCTATCTTGGCTTCAAAACTCAGTTTTGTCCTGGCTGAGCTGTAATAAATGATTTGCCACCCATTGCTGTAACTAAAATGCAGTTAGAAAGAATATATAATGGGCTTGTGCCATCAGGTGACAATGCAAAATAAAGCTGTGTGTTGTCTGCATAGCTTTGGAAGTTAATGTTACGTTTCCTGATTTTGCTTCTCGTTTCATCTGGCTTTCAAGGATTTTCTTAGGTTTTTATATTTTATCCCTTCCTTGCAAGTATAAAGCTGATTTTTACAATTTTCTGCATCCAAACACAGACTTCTGCAACTTTTAGTCCCATATCAGTGACTTCCATTCAGCATGTAGCTGACAATGATTTAAGTCTTCAGGTGTCTGGGTAGAATTTAGCTTTTAAAATTTTGTCATGTGTAAGTAAATGCACTATTTGGGGAATTCGCCAACTCTTTGATCCCTTTTGAGCAGAAACGTGTCTGAAAGTCGGTTACTTTCTAACAAATGAAATAAGTGAATTGAGTTTGGGAAAGTTACACGCAGCCCTCTAAACCCCGGGGCAACTTTCCAGCCATTTTTCTCAAACAATAAAAGCCCCCTCTAACTCTATTTTCTTCATCTATTCAATTACATCAGATCTAATAAAACGCATCTATTGTGGACTGGCTGCTGATGCACCAGCAGCTCTGTATGAATGGCAGTTGTCATTTATTTCAGTGCCTCACCATTGTAGCACAAGTCTATCTGCCTATAAATAAAATATATCTTTACTTATTGTCCTTAACTTCAATTAAATGCCTTTAGTGGATTTGTTTAGACAAAGTGAACAGTGTCCCATCCTCTTTCTTATAATTTTTGTAACAAAGCCATAGTTTATCAGTTGTCTTAACAAAATATACAGTTAAAAGCACTAAGAAAGCTTGTGCACACATTAACTAAAATTACTGCCATCAATCTACCCTTAATATACTTACCTGTGCAGCATTTACAATGAAATGTATTTAAACTTTTATGCTTTAACTTGCATGCAAGTGTTCATATGAGCACAAGTAAACAACTATCAACTGTTTACTGGCTTTTCATTCCTAAATTGCTAGTTTCAGTGATATACAGCTCCCTCCCAATGCCATTTTTATAAACAGTTTTATTAGTTTTTGTATTTTACTTGATTTTATTCTATTAAAATATAATTAGGGAGATTTGTTTCATGCTTGGAGACCCAGCACTGGCAAGTGTGTAACCACTCTGCGCCAGGCTAATGATGCACTTGTCTATGATCTCTCTCTGGACTTAAAGAATTAGTTGAGCTTTCTTTTATCACTTTTCTCATTTTTTGCCAGAAGATTTTGTGCAATTATTGTAAGTGCCAAAATTGTGTTTTTAATGCTTTTGATTTCTCTTCTGCAGTATTCAAAACCATCTTAATAGTTTTAAAAATTCTCTAGCTCTTTGTTTTAGATGTTTTTAAATGGTCTGAATGAAAGTCAGTCATTGTAGGAGAGAAATAAATGCAACTGCTATTCACTAGTGTAAGGAGTTTGTCCTAACAAGTGTCACAGTAAAGGCAAATTCAACAGCGTTTCATACACTTCATGCTTTTTGTGAATGGTGTTGTGAAGCCCAGCAGTGCACAGTAAACTGGACTACAAGTTTCAAAAAGCAAAATGTCAAGCTTTAGAAGTAATGGTTCACTGGCTCTTTGAAGCTGAGCAGCCCACGAGGCAAAGTGTAACATCCACGAGTTACGGGTGAATGGAGATGAATATAGCATGTGTTAGGGACCCCACATTAAATTAAAGGCCCGGCATTCCTTGAAGAAATGTATATCACCCGCCACCTTTCATGCCAGAGCTTTAAATTAACATCACATGTTGAGAATTGATTAAGTTGTAGCTGTTTTGGTTAAACCTTGAAAAAAACATTTTGTGCAATCCCATGTAATATTTTGTAATATCTTGCATAATCTGTTACTGCTTGGAATATGTGTTGTGAATGAGTCTTAACTACTATCATACCAGATTTTAGCTCAATATCTGGAAAATTGACCAAATATAGCCATTTTCTCTTTACTGTGGTGGCCCTTTTGAAATAGTTGACTCCAAAAGTTAATCAGTTGTAGATGTACACCCAATGATTACTTTCTGGAAGTCTCATTGAAATTTGTTCAGTGATTCACAAGATATTTTGTAAACCGTAGAGACAAATACAAACACGCACCTGCGCACACACAGACATAAGGATGAAAACATTATTGCTCTGTGTTTGACGGTGGGTGATAACTGGTCCTCAGAGGGAAACAAACCAAAAAAGTGAAAAAGATTAGGCATTTACAGCAATTATATAAATTATATTTTGCATCATTTACATCTCATCTCAATCTCCCTTCACACCTTCAGTTGAAATTAAATCCCATTCTCATTGTCTTTTTGTTGTTTTAAACCTGATAACTGCTTTGCTGCAGAAAGTCAGTTGTGGATTTTTTTATTTTTATTTTACCAGATCCAGTAATGCTGTAGTTTATTAAACTGAGATTAGCCACTGTAAAGATGGGAAGAACGATGGAGTAAAAACAATCCTCTTTGTTCAGTTTGTTGTATTTTATTAACTTGCATAGTTATTTTTTGTGTAGAGCCATTTCTACTGAGAACTCTGGCATATGGTTGTTTCCATCAGTAGCTTTCACAGATTTATACTTCCTGTAAGTCTGTGCATCACTGAGTGCCAACTGTTTACTCTCTGTGGTGTTCCCTTGTACAAGCCCTGCACTTCCTGTGTCATACACTTCAAGCATCGTGCCAAGGGGAATCCAGCTTTTGCCAGCTCACTGACCAGTTGATTATATCATTCACCACGGGGATGTCCCAGTATGTAAAACAAACGCCCACACAAACTGATTTGAGTCCAAATCTATGCAAGGTGCAGGTCAAACTGATAGAAATGAACTTAGCTGGTTACAGAATACCGTAGCTCTTTTTTTTCCTGCAGGTCTGATTTAGTTGCATAAATGTGTGGGTGGCGTTCACAGGGAAGCACTCGTTTTGTCATACTGCAGTGCGGTTGTTGTCATAAATGTGTGTTGGCAAGTATTTATCTCTTGTTCACAGTGGACTGTAATTGTCTTCACTATAAGTATACTAAAGCTTTTAAGTGTGTGTGCGTGCCTCATACTGTCCCTCTTCCATCAAACTTCTCCACAGCAGTTTTAAAAGAGAAAAATCCAATATGAAAATCCACTTCAATACCCATCTCTTCAGCTGTGGGAGAGAAAAACAAATAAAAATAAAGGCAAAACAAGTGCCAATACATCCTAATGCCTGCCCTGTGTAGCCAACACACACATACACACTCGTTTGCTTTCTCATTCCCTCGTGTCTGTCAGCCTGCCGGCAGAAGTGTTTGTCTGCAGAGGAAATGGAATTTGATGATGAAAGTACCCTTGAAGTAGAGACACGCACACAAACACAAACGCACATGGCTCCTAAATTTCACTGACATGGCAATATGACAGAAAATGTTTTTTTTTTCTTCCTCTGTGTGGCGGCATGCATCAGTGGCTGTACTCTGAAATGAGTGATGGATGGACAGAAACGCTGCTCGAAGAGAAAGATGCTGCTGCTAGAAAACATGTATAAGAAGCAGAGAAAAAAATAAATGAGCATGAAGTATACATACAGGTATAAAGAGAGTGGTCTGACAGCATAAATAGGTTGGAAATTAAGGAGGTCAAGCTGTTATAAAAAACAAAGATGAGATAACCAGGAAGGAAAAATGAGCTGATCAGAAAAAGTTGAAGTTTGATGACATAAAATGGAAAGGCTTTTTTTGCAAGAGCTTTAGTGAAATGCAACAAACAAAAAAGGCTTCCTTGGCATTTGATGCAAAACATGTAATCTTATAATGTACTTAAAGTTAAAAGGCTTTACAGTAAAAAATAAAAACAGAAATGTGTTCCCACACAGCTTGGGCAGGCCAGCCAAGGAAACAAACAAACCCCCGCATAAATTTAAGAACCTGTTTACATATTTTTCATGTTTTTTTTATTATTATTATTTTTTTAACCTTCTAAAGCAATGTCTTCTTGCTGCATATGTGAAAGGAAGGCTTGTTGTTTCACTTCAGCTACCTGAGTGTGTATTTTGCAGCACTTTGCAGCTTTGCAGCATCTTTTAGTAACTTTTTTTTCCACAAGACAGCAGCTAGTAAGAAGCTATAAACTTAATGCTACAAGTCCCTGTATGCACAAAGGAGGAAGAGCCACTGTTGGTGCACTTACCATAATGGTAAGACACTTAAAGACAAACTCCAAGTCAAGGGACAAGTTTGACAAGATAGATTACAGCAGTGTGTAAAAGTTTATTTTAAATTGTGGGTAGCAATATATAATGCAGCAGGGCACATACTGGGTCGGTAGTCATTTCCTAATACACTTTGTTGTGATATTTCCACAACGTTTTTAGATTTAAAAATAATTTTCTTACACAAAAATGTGCATCTATACCTCCCCGTCAATGAAAAATACAAAAATGATCTTTTAGAGCTTAGATCACAAAGATGTAATCTCACATACGGCAGACTTGTATATCAGTTGGGTAATTACTCCAATTAGCGGACAAGATTAAACTCCAAGACATCAATGATGCCCAAGAGATGTCTAAAACAGCATTACTTATAGGTCATGTTGTATATAGCTCAAATAAGGGAAAAAGTCTTACTAATTTAATAGATCTTTAGTTCCTCTTCTGAATCGCTCTAAGGATGAACATCACTATTTTATCCATAATGCACAATTGGCTTTTTAGTGTTCAGATAAAGCTCTGGATACATCCAGTTGTAACATGTAATAAAATGTTACCAATAGGAGAAGAAATAAAAAAGGTAAGCTAAGTTGCTTTGGGCGAGAAAGGGTTGAAGTGAAAATAAATAAATAAATAAATAAATAAATGAAAAAGAGAAGAGGCCTAAACCCACCGGAAAAGACAGATGATGAAACAGCAATGCACACACAAGCATGGAGGGGACAGGAGGAGTTATTTTGTACTCGATCATAACTCTGTGTACTGGCCACTGGCTTCGCCTAAGTCTTCACCGACACACAGGTTTATCTGTTGTCTCTGTCCCTTTTATCCTACTTTCTACCTCTTCAAAACCATAAAGAAAATGTTTTGGAGTTGCTTTTTTTGTCTTCAGTCTCTTCTCATATCTTCTATTAATCAATACCCACAGAACTACTTGCAATTGATTAAGGATCCTGCAAATCCTAAATATCTATCTCTATAGCAATAAAAATACCTGGGTTGATATTAGGTAAGATGACCTCTGTAAATAAGCACCTTCTTATCTATGTGAGTATGCAATGTTGCATTTGGCCTTTTCATCAATAAAGGTATCAGAAAGCTTGTTACCGATGGCTCAGCCAATTATAGGCGTCAGCTTCAATTAGAAAGGACAGCACTCTTATTGATTAGCCTGCTGGCTGTTTACATTTCTCCTCTTCCTCAGGTCATTTGACAAACTTTGTGGCAGCTTGCTTTAGAAATTTGGACATGAAAAGCTTTTTGTTTCATAGGTCATGCTGTTCATAAGGATAGTCTTTGAATAAATGTTGGATATGCTCTTATTATTTTAGCCAGATGACTGTCTCTGACTATCCAAAGTGAAGGAAGAGCTCTGTATTCCTCCCAGGTCTTCTTAAAGGCCATTATCGTTCACCTTTACTGCTGCAAAGCTCATAGCAGGCCTCACAGCATCCGCAGTAAAACAGTTGGTCCAGAGCAGGTTAGTGTTCCTGCTGTTTGATTAGTGAAGAAGGGCACCCGTCACTTAATGACCTCCACTGGTTAACCACCTTAGTCAGGTCCCTAATGCTTGCCCACAGAGCAACTTTGAGATCTGCTCTGTTTACACTCAATTATTCAGGCGTAAGCTGCGTCTTGACCCCTGCATTTCTTTAGCGAATATCATTTGATTTCTTCATCACTCGACTCATGAAAGTCTTGGTCCAGTTTGTTTCTCCGTTCCTTGAGCAATCTTAAGAAGATTCATTCTCTTCAGAAAACAACTTCTATCAATCTACAATGTCTGACTTGCTCTTGTACTTTTTTTTTTACATGTTTTGCTGAATATTTAAAGAGGCAAAAGGTTTATTCTCACAACAGGATCCCTTAGAATACCAAAGCTTAAATGTTGGTTTTCTACGTGTACACTGGTTTAGAATAAAGCTTCAGTATCTTAAGTGTGTTTTCTGTTTAGGTTTTTAACTCTTTAAGAATGTTGTACTTTGAAAGGATTTACATTTTCTTAAAGGACAACAGATTATGGTATTTTATTTGTAGATACTAATGGTGACCTTATAATTTATGAAGCTGATTTCTTTGCTTTGAGCCACAAATATAAATATGTTCTTCTATATTTTGAAAAAGAAAACTTACCTCAATTCAATTTTTTTCGTTGACATGTTTAGTGACACAATTAAAAAGCAAATGGTCATGATCTTAAACTACAATTACCCAATCAATGCTTAAGACTCCACAGGCCACAAGTAATTGTGGTAATAATTTTTCTAGGACCCACAGACTGTAAGCAGAATTAAATAGTAAAGTCAGGTGCATTTTTTCCTTCTGAATGTTAAAGGAAAATTGCCCAGGTTTCACCCTCACATGCAAAACAATTTACACCTGGGAAAATCCTTCTCAGCATCAATTTTAGTCAAGTGGAACATTTCCAATCTAACTAATAAATTCTATAGGACTTTGCGAGATAATTAAAGCCTAACTGAATCCCCTGGTTGTTTTTTTAAAGTTTGCATAATATTCTAATCAGCTTCTTTTGAAATCTGTTGATGTGCTGGAAAAAAAGCACCCCTGATGTGAAAGGCACCCTGTCTCAGGAAGCTCACTGATACAAAAATGAAGTGTCAAATATAACATTATGCTGCCCACAAATGTGCTTTTGGATTTTCTGTGTGCTCAAGTCTGGCCAGTGATGATTATAGAACATATAGAGGATGAATGGGTTGTGAGTATACAGGTAGTCTTGCTAATTGTCAAAATCTTTAGTCAACTCTGTTGGTAAAATATCTCATGATACATTGAAAGGATTTAAACATAACTTTTAGGAAATAAGCTGATGTACCTCTACAACTCCATTAACCTTTGGTGCCAGTTCAATTCAACATGGCCACCACAGCCAACTGGCTTTAGAAAATACAAAGATTTTACACTATATTGTGCTGAACTTTGGTGTGTTGTAGCTGAGACTGGAGTGAACCCTATTTGTTAGCTAAATATCTCATGAACCAGTACTTAGATAGATTTAACAACTCAGTCAATTTTACAGATTTTGAGCTAAAGTTTGATGTAGTAGTTGAGTCATCCCAAATGGCTACAACTTCATCATTTCTCAACATAAGATGATCTTAGACTAGAACTGTGGCTTGAAAGGTGGCAGGAAAGATATGTTCCTTTAAGGAAGGCCAGGCTTTTAATGATTGTTAGATTTGTTGACCTATTAGTCTCTTTTTGGGGTGTGAAATGAGATGTGATTACCATCAACACTGTATTACTCAATCAAGAAATAATGTATCCATCCTCCTATTGTTATTAAGTATAGATATGTGCAGCATTTGTTTTCTGGAAACTTGAATATGGAGCTTATTTTTTAAAAGCTAACTTTTTAAAGAGACAATAAATGCACAATTTTATTCTTGATGTTCATAATGAGTTTTCCCTTGTATCAGTATGAGATGATGTACTAATGAGGAGAAAATGATGAATGATTCATTTGGTAAAGATGGCTGTGAGATGTGCTTTCAGTGAAGTGAGTTCTGCACAGAACAAGACCTGAGGAACGCTATAAAGTTTTTAATAAGCTTGTCACCACCTGTATGTGTATTTACTTCTTTGTATTTCTTTTTTTTTTGCAGTGATTTTTACTAAACTCAGACCTACACATGTGATACAAATGTTTGTCCTCAGTCCTCCCACCTATACCTCTCCAGAGGTCAGTTTCATCTTGCCATCCTTTCTGGATCAATAGGTCATGTCATTATGCTGCCATTGGAGTTTAAACTATGAGCCCGTGTGACCTCTCAGGACTGTTCCTGCACACTAATGACCACAAAGACAAGCGCACAACTTACACCTCTGTTTTGTCTGTTGGGACAATTTCCTTTCTTTTTTATTCATTGATGTGCATCTAATGAATTTCTCAGTATTTTTACATGCACATATCTTTACACAAATTTACAAAGAGACGTTTAATGGCAGGCACTGGACACATTTTTTGTGTTTCTGATATGTCTTTCTAAAATATATTCCTAAATTTTTAGCCAATGCAAGGTTTGGTGTAGTTTGTGCTCTAATTGTCAGAAAAGAAGGAAATTAATTTATTGTCCAAACTTGCTCAGTTGTTTTCTTTTTGTAACAAGTTTTTCTTTGTCAAAATACAAATCTTGGATCTATGCTTTCTCATTCAGAAAACAATTGAAGTTGACTGATTAGCTGAGGTGGCCATTTTGAATTGGGTGAACTCCTAAAGTTAATCAGTTGCAGATGTACATTCAATGATTACTTTGAGTTTCATTAAAAACCATCAAGTGGTTCATTATATACTTTCGTTAAAAAAATGCACGACAAACATCAATATTTTCCTCCCTAAAGTCAAAAGGCGGATAAAAACGTTTAATTTTAGAGAATGCGTGAAAGAATTTAAAACAGCACCATTTGACGTGATCTTCTATTTGCAAGTTTCACAGCCAACAGTGGTGCAAAGTGTGAGCTAAAAGTGAGAGATGTGGGAACTCAGGAGTCAATTTTACATGTGATTTTTAATTGTGTTGCATTCACACACTATAAATTCTCCTCCCCACTATTAAGATCTTGCTTGTGCTGCAGAGCCCTCACACATCCCTCAAAAAGTTATAAGATCTGAAGCAAAAAGCTGAATAATTACTGAGAACCTGAGAAATTGGCTGCATCAAAAGAGGGCTCTCTAGAGCTGATGTTTTTATTAAGCATTTATTGAGCCTGCACTTTTTAGGTTCTTTTACAACTGTACTTGAAAGTGATTTTATAAACTTCTATAATTGCTGTTGGTTAAATTCAAGTTCAAACAATTAAATAAAACTATTTGATTTGAGATTTTTCAAATGGCAGTGAAAGTGGTTTAAAAAGGAAAAAAAAGAAAAAAAAAACAATTTAATTGCAGTATCGATTTTGGCACCAATCTTGTTTTCAGAATGAGAGCTAGAGAGAGATTTTATTTAATGCTTCAGTGTTGAGCATTAGCCATGAGGAAGAATGAGGGGAAAAACAACAGAGGCAGGGTTGCTGTACTCTGTATATTGTGTTCGTCGAAGGATGTTTTGCTTCTTAAAAAGGTGTTCCAACCCCCCATCCCTAGAGCAGGGTCATGTTAGAGGGGTTTCTGCTGGGGAAATCACTAACCAGCTTGAACTAATGGCTACTGACAGAGAGGCAAGAGGCTGAGAAGGGGGATTAGAATGAGTTGCAAGGTGTAGCTGTAAAAAAGTTGGGGTAGATACATGAGAGAAGAAAGTGGTTTAGTAGATGAAAAGGTTTGATTTTTTAATAAAAATTGTATGAGAAGATTTCATTAAAACTATGGGGGGAATAAAATCTTGAAACGGGGCAGAAACCAGTCCACCCCACTGTTCTCCTCACTGCACTCAGCAACATCTTAGTCCACCTGTAGTCTGGTTTTACTCTTTTTCTTCCTTGTACTGCAGATGCAACACCAAAATAAACACATTATCAGAGGGCAGGTTGATGCTGAGCAAGTCGTCTTTCATTTTCTATATCTTCTGCTTCATGTGGTGTTTTGCTGCTTTTCTTTGCCTTTTTCTTGAGCCCCCCTTTCACTTTTTCATGTCATTTTTTTCTGCTCAGTGCTGATTTATTTTCTATGGTGTTTGACTGTCAGTTCTGATGACGCTGCAACCTCTGATTCGTCTCAAGCCCTGAGGGGCTTTGTACTGTGTGCTGGTGTGTTCTGGTGGTCAGAGATCCTGGCTGTCTTTTCAAACATGTTGTACTTTGGGTACATGAGACCAGCAAAGACCACCCTTCTTGTTCACATCAGTTACTGTATTTTTGGGTCAGCTAAATCTTTCTCTGTCATTATGAGTCATTGCACTGTGGAGATATCGGTCAAAACATTTTGGTAAATAAACAATTCACTGCTTTAACTTTTAAATCAATTTATGGTTCAGAACCATATGTAAGAAGAAATCAAATCAAGCTTTCAGGCTTCTATTTGATGCGCGTTATATGTTGACTGCTAACATGAAAAGGGTACGAGTTGATCTGCCTGATTTATTTTCAAGCTTGTGATTTCAGCCACGCTGGCAGAATTCTTATTTACCTAAACGTGTCTTGAAAGAATTCAGATCACCCACTCCTCACACGTCAGAGTTTTAAACAAAGATCTTTATTGTTCTGTTAGCGCTCAGAGTATGTGAGGGAGCATGACTCTCAGCTACTGCCACACCAGATTTTAGCTTAATATTGACAGAGTTGATGCCATTTGTGTTAGCGAAGTTTGATTAGTTGTGGCAGCCATCTTGAATTAAGTTGACACCAAAAGTTAGAAAGTAATCATTATATGTACATATACAACTCTTTGAGTTTCATAAAAATCCAGTCATTATTATGAAACTGAAATTGAAACTCATGTGTTTTATTTCCTGGTTAAATAAGATAAATAAAATACAGTTACCATCTCTTTTTCCTTCATCCCACAGACAGCACTCGCTGCCCTTGAAATAATGAGCTTCGTAGATAAGCTGACTGTTTGTGTGGAGAGGGTATGAAATTACACACATACTTCTGCCCATCAGCCGCCCTGAAGCAATTTATACATTTTGACTGGTATCCCATATTTTGTCATTATCCACTCCTTCATAAGAGGCAGACAGAGTTGCAGAAGGCAGGGAGAAGGATTGCCAGCAAGAAGGCTGCAGGCAAAGATCTTTGTCACTTAGTCCCATGTCGATGTATCTTTGCACATCTCTCTCTGTCTTTTCTGTTTGATATCTGCTCTCAGTCTCTGGCCCTCCATTTTAAATAGGTCATAGCTGTATCTAGAGATTCCAGTAAGTGACAGTCATTTATTCCAAATCGTCATTTTATTTGTTTGAATATTCTACATTACTGAATTACAAATTTGCCTTAGGGGACTTTAATATGTATAGATCATTAAATTTTGCAATGTGTAATCGTAGACCCTAGTACTAAATTTATCGAGGAGGAAAAGCCTCCAAGACCTGTTAATATCAGGAAGCAAGTCTACAAGCTTTGGCAGAAGCAAACCATCGTGAGTCCATCTTCTTGGAAAGAAAGGCATACTTTCTGCTCATATACTGTAACCATTTACAGATGAGACAAAACTTATCCAACTGTTCATAATGCTAGTGTAGTTGTTAGGTAAACCGTTACTGAATGGTTGCATACAGGATTAATATGGTTCTAAAACTGCAGAAGATCAAGTACCATTGACTATAAGTGATAAACCATAATCTCTAAACTTTAACTGTTTTTTTTTCCTATTTTAGATTTTAACTTCTCTTACTTTGGCTCCTTGATGCTCCAGTTTAAGTTATCTGGTAGACATCTCCTGCCAGACTAAATCTCTCAAGTAGCTAATATTAACACTCAGACAGAATGAAGATGTGCCAGTCTGTTCCTGCAAGTCCCTTATGCAGTATAGACAGTTTGTTGGTGTTTGTCCTGCTGAAGTGCCCTTAAATGGAGCTACGGTGCCTCTGCCTCCTGGGAACATTCACAGTGTGAGGTGGGAAATACAGCTAAAGGTGAAATATTATGCCCCCCTCCCCCCCTTTTTTTTGTCAAAACAATTTCATTGAAAAGTCGGACAGATTTTGGTCAAATAGATCAGCTGCCTTTTCACCCTTATTGAAAAGCCTTCTGCTCTGTTGGAGAAGGCAAGTAGTTATGGTAAAAACACAGACATGACACAGGTCATGCAGTGTTTTTGTAACTGTGAGGGTTTTGTAACTCTTAAACCACAAATCAATAAATTGCAGTGAAATTGTAATATTTCAAAATGCTAACTAGGGCCTAACAGTTGGCAATGAGAACATCATTCATCTTATCCACACTGCTAATGTTCCTCAGAATAACACAGTGATGCTAAGTATGTTCACTAATTTAACAACTTAATGAGAGAATAGTAGTTTATCTTTCCGAAAATACCAATTACTGTTTTAAAATTTTTACTCAAACATCTTTACCTCAACTCTTAGTGTTAGCTTGTGCTAAATGGTAAACAAACCAAATGTATTCAAATACATTCAAATACCATGACTGAAATTATTCAATATACAAATTTTTCCTTCATCTAAAATTTGGCTGCAGAACACAGAAACTGATCTGTCATTAAGTCTCCAGTTATTGCAGGTCCAATGTTAAACAGGCCCGGTTTGGTAAAACCTTCTGAAAAGTGGATGCTACACCCAAAGAGTTTTATGCTTGAACACGATCATTAGGAAAATAAGTTTATCTAATATGTTTATGTAAAAATGCAAACTTAAAAAATGATGAAGAAAGATTTTAGCATTTGAAGCTTCATAGTTTTAGTAGCTCAGATGCAGATAAAATAAAACACATGCGGGCCTTAGAGGTTTAATGAAAATATTTTTTTAAAATCCTTTTAGGATCTGACCTTTTTGGTAAAAAGAAAAAGGCGGAATTGTTTTACTTGGATCTTTATAAAACATAGCCGTAAATCAGAACAACTCAGTGTGATAGTTTGTTTTTTTTAACTAAAAATAAAGACATTTGTTTTCTAGTTTTTTTTTCCATGACTGTTTTAACATAATGGATCATCTCAGGTATTCCCATTATAATTATCAAGTGGTGGCAAAAATTTTCTGGAAAAAATGGTGCAGTGTGACTGCTGTGGCGATCAATGTAAATTATCCTGAGCCCTGAGAGCATCCACACCCATTTCTCTTTCTAACTTCTCCTCCCTAATTTAACAAGAGCTCTTAATTTTCATTTATTGTTGTAAAGATCTCTCTTGGATTTTTGTGACATACACATCTCTACTGCAGCAAGAAATTGGACACTCCAGCAACTATTGATTGTGGCTTTGTGTGATGTGACACAGATTACTATCAAGATTTCATGATATCGAGCTTTCACAGTGTGACATGTACAAGTCCTTTAAAACTTTTAAAATTTCACAGTGAGAAGCAGCAGTTAAGTGTTTTACAAAATTGTTGAATCAGGGCTTTAATTGTCTGTCAGGGAGATTTGATGGTTTATCATGTCAACCATAAGTTCCAACAAGTCAGTACTTATTTGTTTTTCTATTGAAAACATTTTTTTATACCCCATATACATTTACTACGTTCACACTGCTGGTTATAATGCTCTATCCCTATTTTTTTGCTCAGACAGATTTTTTTTGTGGTGATTCACATTCTAATTTAAATGCGACAGTCATCAGATGTGAACACTTCATTGCCCTGAAGCGACCTGCATGTGCAGAAGACGTGTTTAAAGAAGTAAATATGGCTGTTGTACAGTTGGATCTGCTATGCTTGTTTCATTCAGTTTTTACATTTTATCTTGCCACTTTCTGCCTACATTGGTGTAGAATTGAACTTCTGGAACAAGAGCAATGCACTGAAAGTAGAGGAGAGAAATAACCCCAAGTATTGATTCCATCATGCTAGGATTGATACGATCTGACACAATTAGTATCGTAAGTAGATGTAGATTCTCAATCAGCAAAGACATGGCAAATCTTAAAAAACAAACAAACAAACAAACAAAAACAACATGAAGCAACTGGACTTGTATTCTGTAGCTAAAGACATGCAGAGTTCTGGACTTTAAGCTACATGACATTGGTATCAATATTATCAATATCTGGATCAATCCACATACTTGTACTTCAATGATGTAAGAGTTGGATGGAATGTGTCATAATCATATTGGTTAGATTTGAGTGGTGATTTGCTACAGAAAGACTCCTTGATCCTGACACCATGTAAACTGTTATTCAAATTTACACATGCATGTGTATTTGCATGTATTATGTGTGAATAGTATGAGTACTCTCTGAAGCTTATAGTATGAGAAATACTTGTGCTCTGGTGGTGGTAATATCTACATGTCCATGAATGAGCCTCTAGGTTTCCTTATGGCATGGGATATATAGTTTTTGCTTTTTAGTCTAACCTTGTGTACAGCTTTGTCATCTCCCTTTGGCCTTCTTACCATCTGTTGGCACTTTGTTTCACCCTGCAGAAGGGACATGATTTACATGAAATAAGGTTGCATGTATGTTTTTCATATTACTATAGCTATTGTCCTCATTGCTGAACTATTTCATACATTACTATATCTGAGTAGTAGTGTAACATTTACAAGAAGAAAAAAAAACCTATCTACTGTAAAAGATTTATGTTAAGTACATTTAAAACGGCTGTTTTAAAAATCAGAAAAAAACTTTTTTCTGTAAATTTATGTAAAAGACTTAACTAGAATTAACTAGAAGTACTTGTGAGGGCAAACTTCTGCTAAAGCCAAAGAGGCATGGATATATATATAAATTTTACTGTTCTCTTTGTATAATTTGTAGAATATGGTAATAAATGTTAGACCAAGAGGAATAGATTGATTTTTATTTATATTTATTTATATATATACATCTTTGAGTGTAATTCCACGATTCTCTGGTAGAACAAACTCCATATTGGGAACTGATAAAAGCTAATTCATAAAAGTTGGATTTTTTTTACTTTAAATATTGATTGGCACACCTCTCAGTTTGTGCAAATCCAATATATGTATGCTGTTATTGCTACTGTGCAAATCCAATATATGTATGCTGTTATTGCTACAGTGTATTTTGTTTATTTCATATTGGAATTTATGCTCAAACATCTAACAAAATTTGGTATGAGAAGTAGGGTTTCAACACCAGGATTTGGTCATTTTTGGAATGAAAAGGTAATGATTTAAGACTAGTGATTATTCATGTCACTACTGCAGAGGTTGCAGAGTTTCTTGTACATCTTGACAGCTTCTTGTTTGGCGTACTTCAAAATTGATGATTGCGTTGTCAGAAAGCACACATCAGTTTTAAAGTCAGTTTCTTTTTTGTTCTTCTTGGATGTAATAAAAACAATAATTGAAAAGTTCTTTTGCCCGCAGTCCAAAGAAACTTCTTATTTGTATGCCGTTTAAATGCCAAAGACTGGCATTTGAACAGAAGTCTTCACAATCACACAACTGGAAGCAGTAAAATTGTTTTATTGATTTTTATCTTTTAACAGGTTGTATGAAACCAACTTTGACGAAAGTCTGAAAATGCATAGTTCACTGACTGAACAGTAAAAATAATGGAAATCATATAAAGTATATTTCACCTATAGTCAGACTACAATATTAGGGACAAATAACCACAGTTTTTAAATTTTAGGAGCAAACACAATTCGTTGTATGACTGTACAGATGTATAATGGTATTCGTGGTCTGTTGGATGGATCCTTGGCACATTGGTCATAAATATTGATGGTTGACATCACGTAGTTATTTCCTGATTTTAAGCTTTTGAGGTTAAAAATGTCTAAAATACAGATGGCAGGTGGGAATGCAAACCAAGTTTGCTGAGTAGGCACAATATTATAATTAGAATCTTTAGCTTGACAGTGTATTCTCATAAATATTTATATCTGGAGGCAGGTGTTGGAGACATCAGAGGGTTTCTGGGTTCCTGGTGGAGGAAAAGCTGCCTTGCATCATTACACTGGAAGAAAACCATTCTGATGGCTGCTGGGAAGCTTTGCACCTGAACACACAAGCGCTTTGCAAATTTAGAATAAAAGTGTCTGAACGAGCACAGTACCCAAGAAAATGTTACACATGGTGCATTTTGTGACCTTCACTGAGCTCTCCAGGCGTGTGTGTATCAAACTTACATGTGTGTTTTTAAAAAGTTACTGCAAGCAACACATTAAATTTTGTCTCTGCAAAACAAAAAAACCCCTATGTATTCATTAGTTGATGGGTGTGGAATATATAAACATGCCACAAAAAGTAAGAAAATTTGTGTTTGGTTGATTACTACTTTGTTGTAGCAATGATTATTGGCAATAAATCTTATAACGTTGAAAAGCCTGCCCATTTCCCCTTAAATGGTGCAACATTTGATAGGAAAATGCATTTTTGTGTGTTTAGCAGCAAAACAAAATTCAAAACAAACCAAAATCCTAGCATCAACAGGTGAAAAACAATAAATCATGGCTACCACTCATTGCAGAGGATTGCTACAAAAGCAGAAGCTAGTTTCTTTTCCATAACATCAGTTTTCCTTGCAGCTTTACTTGCAGCTTGACCACAACCTAATTTACATTTCAGCACAGCTAAAATCATCATCACGAAAAAGCAAACGTTTCCAAGATTAATTGTACATTACTTTGAAAAGTAATACTGACAACAATGGACTGTATAGGGCCTGCCAACACAAAGATGGCAAAGATGTACACACTGTTGACAATAAAAATAAGACTGAATGTGCATAGCTTAACAAAATATTCTCCGCTCACTTTATTTTTTCCTTTTGAATACGATTTAACTTTAAAGCAGTTATTGACCATTTCAGCACAAAGTGTGACCCAACAAGATCAGGATAATGTGCAACAGATGCAGAAAAACTGTTAAAAACAACTTCATTGTTGTTGGGGTTTCCAGGTGCTAGTGGGCATGTGTGAACTAGGCCACTTAGTCTTGGTTTCTAGGAAGCTGCATATTTCTAGTCCGAACAAATACACACACACAATTAAACTCTTCTTCTCACCAAGAACTTTGTGTGGATGAAAGGTACAAACACAGCAAAACACACACAAAAAAATTCAGTTTAGTGTAAATGGGGCCATAGTGTGTTCAAAGCACACCTTGTTAAACTGAGTCTGAGTGTGGATGTATATACAAAGTGTAAATAAATGCTGTGCAATATGTGAATTCTTTTTTTTTTTTTTTAATATTTTTATTAGGAGGATAGAAACATTACAACAAGACAAACTCAGGAACAGTAACAATGTATGCAACATGAAATACAATTTCCCAGTAGAAGTAAAAAAAAATAAAAAAAGTAATCAATATGAAGGGGAAAGAAAGCATGTTTAAGAGATGGCATACAGTTCACCTCCTATATATGTACTTTTTTTTTTTTTACATAAATAAACAGGACAAAATATATACACAACTTATAACCAGGAACCTGAAAACAAGCAAAACATAAAAACGATTTAAGAGAAGGGAAAAGAAGTGTAAACAAAGTAAAAAAAAAAAATAAATAAAGATAAATAAAAAATTCAGGAAAAGAGAAAGAACAGAAAAAAGAAAAATCTAAGTAAATAGAAACCGTAAATGAGGATAGAAGCGAAAGTGGGGCGCTGCGGGGTGTGCATCAATCCGGAGTCTGAAGAGAGTGAAAGAAATCCATGAAAGGCTGCCATAAGTTATAGAATTTATTGGAATTGCTTTTCAGTGAGAATCTGATCCGCTCCAGTTTTAGAAAAGACATAGTGTCATGTAGCCACTGACCACTAGAAGGCGCTGTAGTTGATTTCCAGTTAAACAGAAGCCGGCGTCTTGCCAATAAGGAAGTAAATGATATTACATCCAATTGGTTAGCAGTGAACCGTTTGTAGTTAGCTGGAAGCCCAAATATCGCAACATGGGGAGATGGTTCAATAACCACTGAAAGTATCTTTGACATTGTTTCGAAATAGATCTGCCAAAAATTATGAAGTGATGAACAGGAATAAAACATATGGGATAAATTACAGGAAGGAGCGTGACATTTGTCACAAATATCTAGAGCTGAGGAAAAAATTTGAGACAGACGAGTTTTGGAAAGATGAACCCTAAAAAGAACTTTAAACTGTATGAGCGAAAGCCGGGCGCAAATTGAACTAGTATGAATTTTCTTAAGAGCTATCTCCCACCAGTCCTCATGGAAGTGCAACCCCAGTTCAAGTTCCCAAGCTCTTTTAACTTTGACAATAGGAGAGGAGTCAGAAAGCAGAATTTCAGTATAAACCTTGGAGATAAATGACCTTTGAAGAGGATCCCAGCTCAAAAACATTTCCCATTGGAAGTTTGGTGGTTCGGATGGAAAACCGGGAAACAACACTCTGGTACAATGCCTAATTTGAAAGTACCGGAATAGATGAGAAGCAGGAAGATGAAATTCTGACGAAAGGTCTGTGAAGCTGCGAAATATACCTTCTTTGTATAAATCTTTAAAACATGTCAGCCCCTTATTTTCCCATGATAAAAAGGTTGGATCTGTGAGTGCTGGCTGAAACAAATGATTCTTTAGCAAAGGAGCAAGTGTAGATGCCGAGTTAAATTTGAAGTGCCTCCTAAATTGGTTCCAAATTTTTAATACGGAGCGAACTAGTAAATTGCTTGTAAAGCCAGAGGGGTTGAGCGTAATGGGGGAAGTGAGAAGAGCTTTTAAAGAGGATGGGGAGCATGACCGTGCCTCCAACCTGCACCAAGGGAGGTCAATAGAACTGAACCAAAAAGAAATTTTATGGATATGGGTAGCCCAATAATACAGTTGAAAATCTGGGAGCGACAATCCACCATTGAATTTGCATCTGTGAAGTATGGATTTACGGATTCTAGGTGGTTTTCCACACCAAAGGAAACCAGAAATAATTTGATCCAATGTTTTAAAAAAGTTCTTTGGTAGAAAGAGTGGTAGACAGTTGAAAAGAAAGAGAAATTTGGGTAAAATGATCATTTTAACTGCATTAATTCTACCTATAAGCGACAGAGGCAAGTTATTCCATCGTTGAAGGTCCGATTTAATTTTGGACATTAAAGGCAAAAAATTTGCAGCAAAAAGAGAGGTCAATGATCTTGTTACATTGACCCCCAGATAACTAAAACCAGAGGAACTCAACTTGAAAGGAATATCTGAATAAGAAAGTTTTAATGCTGATGCGTTAACTGGGTAACATTCACTTTTAGCGATATTTACCTTATAACCTGAAAAGGATCCAAATCTCAAAAAAGCAGACAAAATTGGTGGAATGGAGAGAGTGGGGTCTGAAACGTATAGCAATAGATCATCAGCATAAAGCGATAGTTTAAATTCTGTGCCTAAGCGGGAAATTCCAGCGAATGTGGAGGAAGACCTTAAAAATATTGACAATGGTTCTATGGCCAGTGCAAACAATAAAGGAGACAAAGGGCATACCTGCCTAGTGCCCCTGAAAAGCCTGAAGAAAAAGGATTGAATGCCATTGGATGAGACAGTGGCCTGAGGAGATGTGTAAAAAAGACGTAACCACGAGATGAATATATTACCCAGTCCAAACCTTCGTAAAACAGCAAATAAATAATCCCATTCGATTCTGTCAAACGCTTTCTCAGCGTCAACCGAGATCACAAGTTCAGGTGTTTCAGAGGAAGTTTTAGAATAGATAATGTTCAGAAGAGTACGGATGTTATAAAATAATTGTCTCCCCTTAACAAATCCAGTTTGCTCATCCGAAACAATAGATGGTACTATACTATCCAGGCGACATGCTAAGGCTTTAGCAAGGATCTTAGCATCCACGTTTATCAAGGAGAGAGGTCTATATGAGCTGCAAAGGTTTGGGTCCTTGTCTTTTTTCAAAAGGAGACAGATACAGGCTTGTGTTAAAGTCTGGGGGAGACTGCCCTGGTGTAGTGATTCATTATATAACGCGTGCAGTAACGGGGAAAGCTTATCCTGAAACTTTTTGTAAAATTCAACCGGGAATCCATCTGGACCTGGAGCTTTGTTACTTTGCATGCTTTTCATGGCGGCCACTATCTCCTCCCTGGTAAGAGGTGCATCTAGTTCCTCAGCAACATCCGGAGTTATCACAGGAAATTTGAGACCGTCAAGAAACTGATTCATTTCTGAAGAGTCAGCTGGAGATTCCGATTTGAATAATAAAGAGTAAAATGACTGAAAAACCGAATTAATAGTAGTGGGATCTTGATGCAACGTGCCTGACGAGTCCATTATCTGCGGAATCATATGTGAAGCTGTCCGACGACGAAGCTGATGAGCAAGTAATCGGCTAGCCCTATCACCGTGCTCATAATAAGTGGAACGTGATCGCAGAAGAAGTCGCTCCGCTTCGTTAGTAGTGATGAGGTCTATTTCAGTCTGCAAATCAACCCGCCGTTTAAGTAAGCTTGGTGAAGGGGATGTGGCAATTTGTTGATCCAGATTGGACATATTTGTGCTCAGTTCTAGTAGTTTTGCTTTACGCGTCTTATTTAAGTGGGCTGAAAATGAAATAATTTGTCCACGTAGGAATGCTTTCAGTGATTCCCAAAGTAAGGAATATGAGATTGGATTGCTCTCATTTTGATTCATTTCAATAAAATCATCAATTTTAGTGGAAATAAATGTATTAAAATTTTTATCTGAAAGGAGCAGAGGGTTGAATCTCCAAGGCGTGGTGTAACGATGTTGAAGAGCAAACTTAATATCTAGTGAGAGAGGAGCGTGATCAGATATAATAATAGGGTGATAATCCACAGACAAAACTTCCGAAATTAGCTTGGAGTCAACAAAAAAGTAATCAATCCGTGAAAAAGACTGATGAAAATGAGAGAAGAAGGAAAATTTCTTGCTTTGTGGATTATAAAATCTCCAGGGATCAATGCAACCATTTTTTGACATGAAATCTGAAAGTGATCTGGACATTAATGAAGGGGACAAATTACGTGGGTCAGATCGGTCTAGATTGGGATCAATGACACAATTCATATCTCCACCCACCACAAGGAGGTTATTGTTTAAAGAAGGAAGACATTCAAAAAGCTTATTCATAAACTTTGGATCATCAAAGTTGGGGGCATATATATTCACCAACAGAATGGGAACATGAAATAGTGTACCAGTGACAATCAGGTATCTGCCATTTTTGTCTGATATGATTTTAGAGGCTGAGAACTGGATTGACTTACCAACTAAAATAGCAACCCCCCTGGCTTTAGAGTTGAAATTGGAATGGAAAACTTCAGAAACCCATGGACATTTTAGTCTGATCTGGTCCTTAGTGCGCATGTGAGTTTCCTGTAAAAACACTAGGTCAGGTTTAAGACGTTTCAAATGAGCAAATATCCGTGACCTCTTAAGTGGACTGCCCATACCCTTGATGTTCCAGCTCAAAAATCTCACAGAGGACCCTGTTTGTGGGGTCCTCACCTCGCTATCAGCAGCAGACATGTTTTAAATCGGTTGTGAAAAAATGGACAACAGAACTATTTATGATGCACCACCTCCACAACAATGCCACAAAAAGAAAAGAAGAGAAAAGAAAGAGAACGGAAAAAAAAGGACGAAGAAGAGAAAGAGAAAAAACTAACAAAGTGAACAACAACCCCCCCACCACCCCCCTGTAGCACTTACAACGACCCCATCCCCAAACGATGGAGAACCCAGTGCAAACTCCAAAAGGAGTCACATCCTTAAAATGGATGCTTACGGTTTCAAGCGCAATAGTAGCAGAAAAGCTGCAGTTTGAGCTCCCACAAACTAAACAATATTTACACCATGGCACGTCTAGTTCAGTCCAAAAAAGAACACTGCTTCAGTAAAGCAACAAGAAAAATAAAAATCAAAGAATATGAAGCCTAGCTTCTTAATTAAAACTGTGTACCTTGACAATGTCCCTATGATTTGAGTGATCTGATAAACACACTAGCCTCCTCTGGTGTTTTAAACTCCCTCTCCGTACCGTTGTGTGTGACCCGGAGGCGCGCTGGATACAGCAGACCGAAGCGAATCCCCGGGATCTCACGAAGCTGACGCCGAACATCATTGTAGGCGGCACGGGCCCGGGCCGTCCTCGGCGTGTGGTCAGGGAAGACAGAAAAGCGTCTGTCTCCAATCTTGACCGGCTGCTGGGTCCTGGCTTGGCGCAATATATCCATACAGTCCGAATGATAGTGTAGGCGCACAATTATAGCACGAGGTCGCTCACCGGGTCTCGGCTTCGGCTGGAGAGTACGGTGGGCCCGGTCCACTAACGGCTCCTTCTCCAGCTGAAAAGCTTCCTTGAGTAACGTGGAAATGGCTGTTGAAGAGACTGAAAAGTCCTCGGAAATACCTATCAGCCGTAAATTATTGCGGCGAGATCTTGCCTCCAGGTCATCGCATTTATTATCTAATATTTTCATATCCGCAGTCAGCTGCTCCACCTTAGCTTGTAGCGTAGTGATGTCGTCTGAGAACGTGGAGCAAGATGTCTCCAATTCCGCAACGGTGTCTTTCAAGCCGCGCACGTCACGCTGAATGGTAGCAAGAGTATTGGTGAATTCTGACTTCACGGCCAGGAGCTCAGCCTTAATGCTCGCTAAATTTTCGGTGAGAGCTGCTTGGAGTTCGGTTTTGAAAATGAGGGCCATTTCAACCCGTAGTGCGGAGAGCAACTCGGACTTAAAAGCCGAGGAGGGAGAGCCACCAACGAGTTCATCCGGGCCGGGGGGGGGAGTCACCACGAGGCGGGGATGTAGCATGAGAAGGAGGCCTCGGTTGCTGCGCGGATGGCTTGGCTTTTGGAGGCATTTTGTCGATGAAAAAAGTCAAAATTCAAAATCCGAGTCAAGTTATTGTAGTGAGGAGGAGGAAAATAGCCAACTGTGGCCGAAAACTTTCAAAAAAGTGCCTAAAATAACATTTTTTTCTCGTGGCTGCGGGAGCTCAGCAAGATACGTCCTACTCCGTCATTCGCTCCACCGGAAGTCCAATATGTGAATTCTACAAATTATAGTTCGGGCATATAATACTGTAAAAAGCATAACTGTTTGCTGGCCCTTTTTTTTCTTTTTAATAGTAATATGAAACTGTTTACCTCTTGAGTGGAACCGTGATATTACAGTTTCAAAGACCTATGCCATTAGGTGTTGTTCTCTGAAAAGGTTAAGTGTTATAATGACACATTTGTTTAAATGTTTTTTTTCTGCTAAGCACACATTTTGAAACAGTGTCATAAAATATGAATGTGAATATTTAAAGTATTGTCACAAACTGAACTTCATAGCAATCGCAGTATCATTTTTAATCTGCAGTAATGACCCATTTGTTCTGCATTAGCTCATTGACATGGCTACCCATCATAATTGTTAGCATGAAATTAATTATTTTCAGTTAAATCCATTTACACTGGTCTGTAAGTACATGCTGAGCAAAATATTTTGTCACAGATTGTTAGTTCAAAATGTGCGCCTTTGAACAAAACGAAACATAACAGGTGTGGAGGTGTTGCTGATTAACATTGTGACTACAAAGAACATGATTCATTCTACATACCTTGTATGTGCATGAATAAAAAGGAGCATTCCCCCCCTCCACGCCTTGTGTAATATGTGATAAATCCCTTTAATTAGTTCCCAGTATTGCAGAAACTTTTTGTGCCAGGATTTATCCTTCCTGCTCCTGCTGAGCAGCTTTCATTTCAATTAAATTATAGGTCTACAGAAAGGACTTGTCCACTTCAATAGAACAAATGAAGGCCAGTAAAGGTTTGTAAATTTTCTTTTAAAATAAAAAAACCCAATAGTACAAGCCCAATTCCAATTTATTTACAATTGAACATAGTAACATCTCACGTGTTTTATCAGTTTTTACCTTTTTTTTACTATATATTTTTGAATTTATTGATAGCAACATATCTCAGAAACAGCAACAAAAACTGTGGTATAAATAGAAAAAAAGAAAAACATTTTGCAACTAATTAGGTTAATTGGCAACAGGTCAGTAAGAAGAATGGGTATAAAAAGAACATTTTAGGTGGACCAAATCTCTCAGAAGATGGGCAGAGGTTCACCAGTCTGCAAAAAAAAAAAGTTTAAAAATAGAACAATTTTAGAATAATCTATAACAAAAAACTGGGAATACTTTAAATATCCCATAATATCCCAGTTCATAATATCAAAAGATTTCACAAATCTTTGTGCAAAGGACAAAGCTGAAGGTCAATATTGGATGCCTGTGAACTTCAGGCCCTCATCAGTACTGCAGTCTGCAAAAGCAGTTTGATTTTGTACTGGACATCACTGCCTGGGCTCAAACACTTCCACAAATTGTGTATAAACACAGTTCACTGTTCCATCCACCAATGCAGATTAAATCTCTATCATGAAGAAAAAAAAAAGCCACATGTGAACATCATCCAAAAACAATGCTGTTTTCTCTGGAACAAAATTTATTTAAAATGGACTGAAGCAAAGTGGAAAACTGTTCTGTGGTCAGACCATTTAAAATGTTTAATTATTTTTGATTTTTGGAATCTACAAATGCCACAACCTTCTTTCTAAAGAGGAAAGGAACCATCTGGCCTGTCAGCTCACAGTTCAAAAGCTTGCTTTTCTAATGGTATGGGGCTGCATTAGTGCCTCTGCCATGGGCAGCTTTCACATCTGAAAAGGCACTATCAATGCAAAAAATGATATACAGGTTTTAGATAAACATTTGCTTTCATCCAGCAAAAAATAAACAAAAACAAACAAACCAACAAAGGCAACCCAGGACTGTTAAACGGCTAATCTCCTGCATCAAACAAAAATGTAACAACATTCAGTCCAAAAACTCCAGCAGCTGTTCCCCTCAGTTCGTTTACAGACTGTTATTAAGAGGGGAACCTTCACAGTAATAAACATGGCCCTGTCAGTGTTTTTTAGATGCAATTTAAAATTAGTTTTTCCAAAGAGAAAAAAAAAGGTACAATTTTTAAGATTAAGATTACCTAAATGTTCTACATTTGATATATTTACTGTTGTTGTAATGCGGGGAAAAATATGAATTTATGAGATTTGCAAATTACATTTAGTGTTTATATACAATTTACACAATGTCTAAATGTTTTTGGAATTTGGGTTGTAGCAAAATAAAAATGTATTAATTACTTAATCTTGATTAATCATTTTGAAAAATGTTGATTTCAGTAGTTTAAAAAATCACTTCAATGATGCAC
Organism: Kryptolebias marmoratus; assembly: GCF_001649575.2. NCBI lineage: Eukaryota > Metazoa > Chordata > Actinopteri > Cyprinodontiformes > Rivulidae > Kryptolebias > Kryptolebias marmoratus. The sequence goes on along the minus strand of NC_051447.1, from coordinate 13,947,548 downwards.
TCTGTAATCTGTTCAGAACAAAGTAGAGTTACAAATTGATGAAAACGCCTCACTGAAATACATTTCCTTTATTTTCAAATGGACATTTGTGCTTTCCTGCTAGAAGATGTTATCTGAGTAGGGGAAATAAACACACATACACAAACGTATTTGTGTATTTGACATGTTGAAGGTGGTAGTTCGGCTGAGATCCTGCTCACCCAAGGGCATCTCCTACCAGATGTCAGGTTTGTGTGACCTGATGATATTTTGTGTGTGTATGTTTGGTCCAGTGAGGTGGTAGTTGTTTTTTTGTTGTTTTGTTTTGATTATGTGAGCAGCAATGGCTGCCATATAGATGTGGCAACACAGAGAAATGCACCAACAACTTGCCAGGCCAAGTATGTCAAGCAGTGATCTAAAATGCAGTGAAACCCAATTCAAAGTCTATCTTTGAGTTTGTTAAGGGGTCATCTGTAGATTCAGACTGATTGCCAAAGCTTTAAGCCCTACTTTAGGTTGTGTGATGAATTAATTTTAGGGTCATGCCTCATGTGTTCCCTCAACCCCACACTGAATGAATCAAGTGGTGTGGGCCAACATTAGAGATGCTAAAGCCCTCTAATATTTCCTCACATCTTTCATAACAAGTGTCTTGCATGATTTTTTTTCTCCTCTATGTAATGTAATATTCAAAGCCAGCTTGAATTAAATATGGCTGATTCAATATTAATTTCAAACGAGTTTTAGCCAGAACATTTGTACAGTATTTGCCAGCAGATCCCACATGGGATCACCTGCTGAGACATGGAAGTTTTACTCTTCCAGCTATCAGTGACCATGAATTATTTGTGCATTACTTCAGTGTCTCTGTGTACTTCAGTTCAGTTTACAACAGTTACAATTGTTTTTAGCCGACATTATCAAGCTGTCACTTCTTTTTACTTTTATGAGCCTCATTATTAAAGGTTTTTAGTCTGAAAGAAAGTTTGAAAAGTCTCCAGTTTTATTATATAAATAATAATAGTGTAAAACTTCACATCAAGAGGAGTTGGCTTACACCGTAGAGGATCACACCTGTTTAATGAATGCATGGCAGGTATCCATGACTTGGATCAATGAGGCTGAGCTGCATTGATTTATCCTGGATGGCCTGAGGCTGTGGGTTTTGTGCTGTTGTGATAACAACTTTACCACTTTTCTGGCAGTTTTGTTTGTGGAAGTGATATATGCTTTAGTGCTTATGTCTGTGTCAAACTTGTTTTCATCTTCACCAAATTTCTGGTTTTCACGCCACAGACAACACATGCTATGTCAATGAAGATGTCTTGCACTGGAGTTAAACCCACCAAGAAGCAAAAAGACAAAATACAGAGCTAAAATATAAGATTTTGAGCAACCAACTATTTAAAAATCTTAGGAAATATTTCTAGAATTTGAAGTTACCACTTTCATAACACTAGTATTTTAAAATTTAAAAAAATATTTATTGTGTGTTGGGACACAGATGAGCTATTTGGTTAGTTTAATGTCTAGTTTACACAACTTCAATGGTTGAGCAAAATTTGGATTGGGGAATGGACCCTTCTTGTGGTCTGTGCTGTGACCAAAAAGTAACATGGTTTTTGATGACAGTGGTGACAAATGCACAAAAAGGGTCTCATAATGCCCCACTATAATCACTGCTGCAATCTAGAAATGGACAAACCATCAAATCACAACTTTCTTTTCATGCCCAAAGTAAGAAAACCTTGTTCTTAAGTGCAAAGTTTATGGGGTACTGCATGATGCAGGTGACAAACCATGTAACACTCTCACTTAGTGAGAACAGCAATAGTGAAGTCTGGCAAACACACTAAATTGTTCGTGCCACATGTAAATATTTATATGAACACATGGTATTTATGATCCACAAAAATAAACATAGACATCCAATCATCAGTCCACTATATTACACACACATGCAGCTGTCAAATAAAAGAAATGTACCTGGAAAAGTACACACACACACACACACACACACACACCAGTCACTTACATTGAAGTGGTGCCCTGCCACATGCTCCTCAATCGTATTACAGTGGCTCTTAGCCTGTTATGATCTCATTCCAGAAGCATTCAGCAGTGCCACAAAGCAATTCCAAACACATTTCCAAAACGCATTTTGCAGCGCCACAAAGTGTTACATCCATCACTGGGGGAATAAGGCGTAATAACCGACAGTCACTCTAATAGTTGATTCCCCTGCCAAGGAAATGTAAGTGCAAAGTGTGTGTGAGACAGTTTGTTGATGTCTTTTTGTGTGACAGCGTGTGTGTGTGTATGGGTGTGTCCTTGTCTCTGTATCCTCTGAGAAATGGATCTAGTGGACTGGTGGTGGTAAAATCAAAGTAATCTTTCTGCTCTGATGCCCATGTTTGTTTAATGACATGCTGAGGGAATAAATTAGGCACCTCTAATTTTCACACAAACACTTGTCTGCTTTTAGGTTTTAGAGCTTTTCCAATCTGCGTTTTTAATTCATTAAAAGTCTCCACCCACATCTCTCCAACTGAAAATAAGATAACTCTTCTAAAATTGGTTTGTGATTTTAAAAAAGAAAAAAATGCCAGCTTAGGTCCGTCACAGCACTCGTTTTCTTTTGTACTCTGAAATGAAGTAAGGGATCGCTTGAGTTTGTTGGCATTGCCAGCAAATGGAGAGCTTCTTTGTTAGGATGATGGATAAGGAAAGAAAGAATCAAAGCAAGATGGAACCAGGAAAGATGAAACGGACAAACTGATCAAAGAATGTGAAGACACAGCGATATATAATTAGAATAGAAAAAAGAGCACTGAAGTTTGTTGAGGTGTGAGAGGAGAGACTGAAAATATAAGAAAGTGTGTAAGAGAGAAAATGGTGTGCAGATTCTTTTTTTTTTTTAGATGAGAGCAGCAGACCGGAAGATGAGACAGAAAGAACTTGGCCTCTCAAAAATACTCTCTTCTGTTAAAGTAGAAAAGTAGACAACTTTTAAAATATTGTTTACTTTAATGACCAATGGAGCTGTCCACATTCTGTGACTGTGAGCTTTGATAAATGAAGCTGGCACTGCAGATCCATAGGTAGTGTGGAAAATAACTCATTGGTGGTGTTGTGAACCACTACACAAGGGTGTGGCAGAAATCTCCCATTCTAAAACCCAAGGTCGTCTATCATCACTATCCTATTCTCAAGCTGCAATGCTGGCTTACCTTTACGTTTATTGATTGTTTTACCTCTATGACTACCTCGATTGGCAGCTCAGAGAAATAACAGTCATGGGCTGTCTTCACTGCCTTGATCCTTTCATAAATCCAACCAAGAGGGCAAAAGGGCATCTAGAGCCTAGTTTGAAAATATGTTGTGAAAGAGATCATTATCGAACCACTGGATGGATTTTAATGAAACTCTCAGAGTAATCATTGGATGCACATCTACAACTGATTAACTTTTAGAGTCGATCCAATTCAAGATGTGCGCCACAGCTAATTATAACTTTGCAAGTTTATTATTGACTGTGATGTACAGATGTGAAAGTATTAAGTCCAGGGGTGGAAATTAAAAATTTTGTCCACCAGCCACTATGGCTGGTGGACAAAATTTTTTACCAGCCACTAAAATATTTTACTAGCCACTATTTTTTGTTGTGACAAAAAGTAATTTCATATAATGATGATGATCGACGCGGGTGGAAGCAGTTGTGGTGCCCTACAAGCTGACTACTCTTGAAAAACAGAAAATAAAATAGCTTCTCATCACAACACCTAATTGGTGTTAGACTGCATGTAATCTGTAGTGGATCGGGTGCATCATATGGGTTTGTAGTGAACTGTTGTAATATTTTTAAGCGGGTTTTCTCAGGTTTTTTCGGGTCGAATGTTATTTAGATAAATAATTTTCCAACAACAACCAGTTAATTTACCAACAAGTCTTTAACTGTGTTTATTCCTCTCATCACGGACANTGGACAATAAGTTCTCTGAATTTGGAGACATTTGTTTTGTTTTTTTTGCAAAAGTTACCAGTGGGAACCAAATATTTCAGTCGTCTGAAATAATCGGTTTCCCCTCTAAAACATGGGACAAAAATAATTTACCAAAAAGTCCTTAACTGTGTTTATTCCTCTGTATGATTCCTAAAAGAATGTTTGTGGTTTTTTTTAATGAGAAATATTTGCCCCTCTAAACAATTCTGTTAATAGATAAGTCATTATTTATTTTAATTATTAATTGTTTTTGTCCACACAGTCTATATTGTCCATAACAGATCCTTTCTGTCTGTCTATCACGCTAGCAAAACAGTGGGTTAACTTCGCCAAAACAAGTTGTTTGACCTTTCACGGTCTCCGTAGTTCCCTTGCAGCGCGAGCACAGCGCGAGCACAGCGCGAGCACAGCGCGGCGGTTACGAGCGTTGAACATGAACGGAGACGCAGGGGAACCGTAGCTCTCTGAGAGAGCTGTGTGAACAGCTTCACACAGCTCCGTATCTGATAGGGGAACGCGGCTCGACGTAACAGCAACAACTCGAGCACATTACTGCCCCCTATATGTCAAGAGGACAAATAACACCTTTACTGTTCAAATTGCCAACCCGCCACAGTGGCGTGTGTGTTGATCAAATTCACCCGCCACTTCAAATATTTACCCGCATTTGGCGGGTGGCGGGTGCTAATTTCCACCCCTGATTAAGTCACGTTAATAGTTTCTTGCAAAAGGCACTGGTGCTTTTCACAAAACGAACATTTACATTGAAAAGAAAATTTATAAGGATTAAGTTTAATCTAAAATGGGTCTTTCAAATTTCCAGTGACCCTATCAGGGAGTAATTGCAAAGCCTGACTTTAATCCATTAGACAGTATGTCGACAAACTGTACATTTCTATGGACAATAAGGCATATTGTCACTTGCACCATTTTTGTCCACCAAAATTGACCTAATTCTTTAGCAGCTTTATGAAAAGTGTTTAAAAGAAATTGTATGTTTGACTTAAGCCATTTAAATATATTGGTATCAATTACTAGCATATGTAGACTTCTAATGCAAGGATGGAAAATGAAAGAAAAATGTCCAAAAACCTAAAGCAAGTCTTTTTCTCACTGTTATTTTCCCCCAAAGTTCCCTGAGTCTGAAATTACAGAGAATTAAAATCAAGAAGTAAAATTTAAAATGGTTATGATGGTTTTGGTCATTGTGTGTGTGTGTGTGTGTATATAAACGTTCAAGTATAACTGTATGCGCATGTGAATGCAGCAGGCTGCCAAGAGGGAGCTTCAAAGCCTTCACACACACACACAAACACAGATACCACATATTCTTCTGATCTTTTGATACATCATACAAGAGGGCTAGAATACAAAAGGAGAGATGTGCAATTTCTTGCACTTGGTTTAATTTCATCATCCTCACTGGTAGCCACTGCTTGGTCATACAATAAAGCATTTTAAAGCTTTGAATAAGTTTCCTAAAATCTAATATAATCACATAGCCAATGTGATTATAGAAAGCCTAAGTGCACCATGTTGGAGTAATTACAAAGGTTGGTACTCATTTAAATCCAAACAAAAATGAAAGTTCTTGCATCCTTTAAAGGAATGCATATTACCCACTGCCTTTATTGCCAGAGTTTGAAACTAAAATAATCTTATACTGAGAAAGGACTTGTAGCTTTTTTGGGCAAACCTTGTACATGAAATGATGTCATGCACAATCTTAGGTAATATTGTGAGATTTTTATTTTTTTGTAGATTTTTCAGCTTTTCAACATATATATATATATATATATGCATTTTCTGATTAATTTGAGGGGGATGAGAATCTGTTACCAAATTAATTTTACATTTAAGGGCAAACCAAACAGTTTGATTTGCTTCTACAGCGACCATGTTTTAGCAGAAACACTTTATTTGGGAAAATATATCAAAAAGAGAGCACTCCAGAAAGTTTGACAGCACTTGTGTAATAAAGCCAGCTGTTTCTAATCCATCCACATGATTGACTACCTGCAGGGCTGCTGAAGCCCATGACCAGTAGCCTCATAACACCTTCCAATCACTGTCAGGCTGCACAGTTTATTTCCTGAGGTTGCTATTTGGTGGCTTGTGTGCTCGGTTAGGCAGCTGCTTTTTCTAAATTAATACTGCACATGCTGATGATGATTCAATTACGTGAGGAAGTATGTGACAGTGCAGCCTATACCGTTCATCTGTCATGTTGACAAATAGCATTTTGAGTTTCCCTGAGCAAGGGATTGTCACACTGAAAACCGTTACTTTTGTCATTCAAGTGACTGTTGAGCAGGGACCAAAGAAGGCAGACAGTTTCTTTTTTTTCTTTTTTTTTTCCATGTCCTGGGAGGATCTTGTTTTTTTGCCTTCCACAGAGACAAAGACAGCCTGACAGACTAAACCCATAGTCGTTTAGAAAAAAGTGCTCTGTTCTATGGTGGAAGTTGTATTACGTTGCTCTTAGAAAGAGACTGACAGATGGACCGAGACATCTAGACAGAAATGGGGAAAAAAAAATCTGAAGTCATCAGTCCTCGAGCAACTTGAGAAAGGAGAGATGAATGACAAGGAGAATGGTATTATGGGACATTTTAGGGGGTGATCATTGTTTTCTTTGACATGTTTTTTGTTCAAGTTTTGTATGTTGATGATAAACACACGACAGGGACTTGAATTTAACAGTAAAAAGAAACACTTTTTGACTGATGTTGACTGAGATGAAAATTTTTAACATGCTTTTGCTGAGCTCAGGAAAATTCTATCCTAGCACCTAAAATTCCTCTCAGCTGTTCTGTGTAAGTGATCTGTTCACCATTTGGTGCAATCCTTTTTATTCTCTTCCTCCAAACATTGCAGCTCTGAAGACAAACTTCATTAAAAGTGAACTGATGTCGCAATTGTTTTTATAGATCCTGGCCTGTACTAAGAAGTTAATGTTAGAAAAAATATTTCCTATAATTTAATTATATCGGCTTTAAGTATCAGTATGAATTTCCACAAAAAAAACCCAGTTAATTCATTGTTATCACATATTCACATTATTTTCAGACAGAGCACATAAGTAACTCAAGGAACCGTTCCCTCTCCATTTTCTTAGTGCTCCAGTGCATGGAAAAGGTAGTCTTTACTTCACTTGTTTAACAGTTTGATGTCAATGCTGGGATTTTTTAAGGACTCGTGAGCTAGTTTCTAAAAATGTCTCAAAATGTTTGTGGGGATTTTGAATTTCTTTTTATGTCATAAAGAGACTCACTTATGTGTGGCTGTAATTTTGAACATATTAGAAAATTTGCAAGACAAATGTTCTGTCAAAGTAGTTTGAGTTGTTGCTGCTGTATGGAACCTGTCTCGATCCCTACTCAATTTAGTGTGTTCAAAATTGCTCCAAGTGTATGTTTGTTTATTTATTAACTAGGTATGCAAAGTCCTGGCAAATTTTGGACAAATTGTCACTGGGAGTCTGTAAATGTGCTGTTCAGTGCAATTCTTAGGGAAAACTTTGCTAGTTTTTTTTCACAACGTTTTTGTTTCAAGCTAGTCTGACACTTGCAGTGCAGTTGTTGGAGAGTAGTTGGCAACTCAAACTTAACTCAGTATTGCGAAAAAATAAGTTGATTTTTCAGTTTGTTTTACTGAATTCTGTATTGTGACCAAGCTGTATAGCTGCATTTTGCACAGCCACCCTTTAAATATGACAATTTATATTTGTATGATTTTATTTACTTCAGTACACTTTTGAAATGAAGATAAACAATCTTGGAACAGTTTAAAAAAAAAAAAATTAATCATTGGTGTGGTTTTTAGCTCTGGACGTGTATTCTGTCAGAGGAGAGCTCCCATGCAGGTCTCAAAATAGCTTGTGCTCTTGAGAAGGGTGGAGATGCCTGCGATGAGACTATTTTGAGGGGAAATCTGGCGCACAAATATTTTTGAACAAGTTCAGAACTCTAGCAGCAAGACTGCGAGCATGTGTATCTCAAACGAGGAAATTGAGAAGCCCTCTGAACGTTGCAAGATATTTCTGGAGACTTCTTCCAGATATTGTTTGCCAACTAGTTGCCAGAAGTCGTAGCCCAGTGACAGACTATTTTTAACAGAAACAAAGTTTAATGTTGACACATTTTACATATTTTTAAGATCTTGTTTAAAAAAAAAAGAAAAAAAACCCAGAAGTATACAAGACTTTTACATTTAAAAAATCCTACTAAAACAAATAAATGGAACCCCTCTAACAATAGCTTAAAAGGAATACTGCATAAAAAAACAGCTGAAACACAAGTGCTCAACAATGAACATCCTGCCTCACTTAAGCAGATTGTGACAGACATGTTGGCTGTCACAATCTGCTTCTCAAGGCAATTACTTCATTGTTGGACTGCTGTCACTTCAAGGCAGGCTGCTCATCAAGATGAGTGTGATAAGTGTGAAAGCACAAGTGTGATTGACTGAGAGTGGAGGATTAGCACAAGTTCACTCAACTTCTAGAGACATTTAACTAAACTAAGTTGGCTCCATTGTCAAAAATATTGGCTATTAAAGCAGAGTGATGCAGAATGGCACCAAGCAACATGGAGAAGAGCAATAAAAATATGTGAAACAGCATGGGAGATGGGAATGAAAGGTGAGAATTGGTGAGAATGACGCAGAGAATATGGGGCAAATGGGGTGGGGTACCTGAGGGGAACTATTTGAAGCAAAATCTTAGTCATGCCTTAGCATCACTTTTTCAAGATGTAAAGGGAGAAAAAAGCAGTGTGGCATCAAGATAGATAATATAAATTATGTGAATAAGTTTTTGTTCATAAATATCAGCTGTGCATTAAATCAAACTTATAGCTTTGATTTGTATCCTCGCTTCAAACAAACCAAAAAAACAGTTTATTTGACAAGAAATTATTCCTATTTATTTGCCATATTCTGCTTTAGGAGTTTGCCCTCTTCTTGTTTTGCTTCCTAAATGAGCTGTAACTCTTCCTCTGCTGCTGAGGGGCAGACAGAGCTCCTCTGCATTCAGAAATAATATTTAACTCCAAGCACAAAGTTTACAACAAAAATGTCTAAACAATGTGTGTGATTTAAAAGAACAACTTTCTTGAAAGTTCTGTCAGTACATAAATGACTGGGAACGCACAACATGGCATGTGACGACTTGAATAGTCGGGACAGGAAAAACAACTGTGGAATCAGATAGTCTGCTATGAAAAGAATAAAACTATCCATTTAGGTGAAAATATTCCAAAACATGATTACTGCCTCAGTTAAAGTCTATTAACTTTGTGTTGATTCATCTGGATGTGTCCAGCTAAATCATAGGGCAAAAAAAGTTGTCAACCAAACAAATAGTAGAAGCTGCAGCAGATCGTCTCCATTATCATTATCATCGTTAACATTCAGATCCTTGAATGTTCTGTTGAACTGAAACACTTCTTGCTGTCTTTTTGTTGAAATTTGGCTATTCATGACATTGTTCATTTTTTCCCCATTTAATTTTGATATTTTCCCATTTAATTATTGTAATTTTGATTCACTACATAAAACGCCTATTATTTTAAAGTGAGGAAAAAAAAGTTGTTGCATCCTATTAAAGATAAATGAGTGGGAAGCAGATTTCATAAAACCTTACAATAGTGGGAGTGCTCTATACTGCTTACTTATTTGCATTCAGTATTTTATCCAGTAGCCTATATTTTTTTTGAGTGAAAGGTCAACAAGAGTGTTTTAAGGAAAATTTTAAATTCAAGGCAATTTACTGTTTTGGTGCAATAATTTCAATGTTTTTGAACTCGATGAATAATTATTTTTCTACTGTTGTGTATTACAATAATTGTGATTATTCTGTAATTGAGCAGCCCTTGCTGAGCCTTAACTTCTGCTGATTATATATCTGCCACCCTAGCTGCTTTTTGTTGTAGGACAATGTTTTATTTATTTTTCTTCTCAAAGCTTCAAACTTGCCATCAGAATGGACACCTATTTCAGGCAGTGGGGTTTCAAGCTTTTGGAAAGTTACAACAGGACATCTACAGGGCTGTTTGTGCAAAGGTGTGAAATAAGTGGGGAGAAGGCTGTGGAGCAAGGGAGTACAGATGAAAAGTGGTGAAAGTTGGATAGGAGCATACATCAAAAATGCATTTGATCGAATTTTAAAAATTATTTTAAATTTGATACTAATCCCTCATTCCTCACTGTCTCAGATTAGCAAGAGCACAAATGCATCAACTTATTTAGTATCTGCTGAGTCACCACTGCCTGATATTGTATTCATTATTGGTAAAAGTGGGATTCATGTACAGCAAATGAAAATGCCAGTGATGATTAATTGAACACTTGTTGGTTGCAGCACAAATGAGCTGACCTTAACCAAGCACATGACATTTAGCAACTGCTGTCAGATGAGACAAATGAAAAGTGTAGAGAGGAGAAAAACTGATGAGGAAATCTATGAATAGAAGGGAAACCAGAGCAACGGAAACGCACAGCCGAGCAAATCCAAAACGACAAGTTAAATTTGTCTTCTGCTAACATTTGGGTTTTACAGTGGAGTGAGGAAGAAATGAAACTGCAAGGTGAAGATGAGGCAGGAGAGACGAGCGGAACTTCCGAAGAGGAATCAGCAGAGTGAGAAAAAGGACTTGAAGGAAGGGTTGCAAATTCTTTTTTTTTTTTTTTTAAATGGTTGGACTTTCCAAAATTCTCACAGACAAGTGAATTTAAAAAAGCAAAAATGGACAAAAGAGATTTCTGAGCTGCACAGAACAGGTTACTTGCTGGCTGACTGAAAGTGTGGAGTTTTATTAATTTTCATTTTGTCAAAAAATAAAAACCATACCTCTGTTTTTCACAATTTTCATGTTTTTGCATAAATCAACCCCATTGGTCAGTCATCACATCTGTCTGCAATTTTATGGATGTTTATCCAACTAAAAGTCTCAAAGTTTTCCTATTTCTTATTACAGACATCTTTGTTTTTATTTCCTAAAATGTTACAATTTTGGAGATCCATAGTTTCTGCCTGCCAACCTTTTTTTTCTTTTAGACATTTTGTCTGCATTCTACAATCAGTGTTGTGTTAGATGCTTAGTGTAAAAATGTTGCCAAACATTTGCATAATTTTTTTTTTTTTTTGAAGGCTTTGAGTTTTTGAATTGTCTTTCCCCATCCTAAAGATCTGCCATAAATGAGCTAATTATCTTTAAATCTTAATATTTCTCGCACCAGATTAAATATGCCATTATAATAGTAAATTTGGCTTCTGTGAGTGTATGCTTCATAAATATAGCGGAGTTAATGTTCACATTACCAGTTGAAAAATGTCTTTGTTAGTCCCCAAATGTCTAATTTATTATATCATTAGAATCAAATTCAGAAGTTGATTTTCCTCTTTACCTCCATTCATTGCTTCCTTTTCTTCTATTCCATTCTTATATAAATATTTTACACTGATTTGTCATCCTTCAAGCTCTTTCTTCAATTCCACATCTCTCATTCAGTTCCCTCCTCCTCACTCTCCACTCTCGTCCCAGTTTACTCCCACCCACCGGTTATATTAATATCATCTATCCACCCTTTCTTTTTCTTCCCCACTCCCTCCTTTCACCCGTCTCATTGTATTAATATGCTGTCGAGTGAGTGTGATTTCAGCAGTAGCTCTTTCTATTAGCCAACACTGCATTAGTGCATTACGTCCGTGTGCACGCTGCCGCCTGTTACTCAGATGGACACATTAACAACATAATGGCAGGCTGCCGGCTGCATTCTAATACTCCCGAGTACACATACGTGTACACACTCCTACAAAGTGTGTTTTAAATATTCATGTCAGCCCACAAAAGTTGATTACATTGTCAAAACCTTTTGAATGCTTGCGTAGTTAAATACATCCTCCATGTAAACACACATGCAAAAAGAGAAACCATTAGTATTCATTTTCACTGAGTCAGTGTCTGAGAGGTTATGTGCAGGTAAATGCAACAACTGATGAGTCATGTAACAATGTTGACAACACAGGTAAAGTTTAGTAGAGGAGTGGTCTTTGTCATTCAGGGGGTGGGTTACATGAAAGTGAGACTAAGAAGTTGATCACCTGAAACGTTTTGAAGTAGTCTGCATAAGAATAAGAAGCAGTTCTTAGTGGGTTGTCTAAAGATGATACTAAGACACAGGGGGCGTTAAGAATTGCTTCCTCTAAGAGTGTGGGTGGGTGTGTGTGCATAAGAGAGAGAGAGACGATCGCCCCCAAAAATGTAGCCAAAGCTCTTCCCTCGAGACCATATGGAATGGAGAGTGAGTCGGTCCCTCTCTCCTACCTGTTCTCTCCCCAGTGAGCCTCCAGGAATAATTTGTTGTGTTGGGAGATCTTTCATAAAGGAGAGGGAGGGGGTGGCAAGGTTCAAATGTTCATTCAAATATTGTGCTGCTCTGTCTTAACCTTGTCCTTCATAAGGCAGTAAATCACTTTATAATGGTGTAGCTGTTTGTCAGATGTGCACCTGTCTGTGAACACAATCTCCCTTTATTTGAATGGAGTTCTGCAACTGAAATTACATTACACTGGGGCGAAGGACTCATGCATCTCATGGGAAATTCAAGAAGTGCATACATGAATTTGGACAGTCACGTTTTCATTTAATATTCTCTTGTTTGATTGCAAGCACCTTCTGGAATTTCTGTTTTCAAAACTTTGTGAAATACATTTTATGCACACTAACCAACTTAAAGTTCACATTCGATTTAATGTCCAAGTGTTTTTAAAACACAAATGAAGCTAGGTACATACATGTTTTTTAAAGTTTTAATTCTGTCTTAGACTGTAAATCATCTTTAAACTGACATCTGTGTCAACAAAACTAAGAGCTGCTTTGTAGGGACTCTTAATGGTATTTAGTACAAGAAGGCAGTTGGAAACTTACACCTACAACATATTTCAGACACGTATTTAACAAAAGCCAGAAAGAGTACACATCACACCAATTTTAAAGTCTGTACTGGTTACCTGTTGCATTCAGGGCTAGTTTTAAGCTTTCAGTGGTCTTAGTCCATCGTACTTCAGAATTCCTCTTTCTCTATGAATCTTCCAGAACTCTCAGGTCTTCTGGAACCAGGCTGCTAATTATCCCTAAAGTGCAAACTAAAACATATGGTGAGGCCTGGACTTATCATAGGATAGCTGAGAGTGAAGATACTTTTTTACAAGTAGGCTGAGAACTTTTTTTCAATACAGAATTTATCTTCTTTTTTAACGGTTCAATGACCTTAATGTGTCTCTGAAAAGCCCTTTTCATTCCTGTGTTGTTTTAAAAGTGCTGCATAAATAGTTTGAAGTTTTGATTGATTTTTCTAACAATGTTAACCTGTAGGTGTGCTTGCACGAGTGGCCGTTTTGTAATGCTTGGTAGGACAAAAAAATAGATGAGTGCAAAGGCTCACCATCTGCTCCGCTGCTGTTTGAAGCTTCAAACAAATGTTTGAATGTCACTGTGCATTTTCTTACTTCTCTCCTCCTCTTTGAAGACATCGGCACTGCTATGGCAACAGACTGTTAGATTCTCATAATTAGTGTCGGTTTAATCAGCATCTCAACAAACACCCAGGGGCTTTTTTGGACTATAAAAGAAATATAAACCACTCACTTTTGGCAAGGATTATGCACTTGTGCAGCTCAGAGTGTTGTTGTTGTTTTTTTTTTAAGACCTTTTCAACTTTTACAAACTTATATTCTCATTAGTCTGCACAGAATTCTCCACAGTGGCTAAGCAAATCTTCCTCCAACCCTGGACAACTTTGTCTTTTCCAATGTTCTTGGCAGAAGCTCTAAAGCTCAATGAGTTTGGATGGGAACCATTGTGGCAGCCATTCTCAGGTCTCTTTAGCGTTTACAGAGTTTAAGTTTAAAGCCTAGCTGGGTTAGTCAAGAACTTTCAGAGTTTTTCTGAAGCCAGTCGTCTTTTCATAATGTAATTCTTTAGTTCAATGCTTTGTTGCAACAAAAGGCTTGGACTCTTCTATCTGAACCATTTTAATTTGTTCCTATTGAAGATAAGTGTTCAAGCGATAAAATCGAATACGCCAATGGTTCAGCATTTACACTATTTTCCTGTTTACAGTTTCATCCATATGCTTTTTGCAAACTATTTTCCCATAGTTGGTGCTGTTTTGCCCATTCATAAATCAAAACATTTAGCTCTATTGGGTATGATGTGCTGTAACTTTGAGTATTTACTTTTATACTTTGAAATATTTAACTTTGCTCATGAAGACCATATAAAGTCGTTAGAATCTAAAAACTTCTCTGAAATCTACTTTAGCATACTTGCTCTTTTTTTCCCTTCTCATGCTAGTTTTAGCTTTCAGCTACAGTTTTGCTAATGTAGCTTTTATTGTTGCAAATAAGTGTTTAGCTATGGTTATGATTTTTAGCTTCTGTTTTAATAAAAAATTCAGTTAACAACTAATTTTTCAATAAATTTTAAGTCATTCTGCACTCAGCATGCACACTGTATTTCATATGCCAGTGGAAGAAAATGTGAGAAGAGTCAGATGGAATAAAGTTAAAAATGTCTGTGCCTCTGAAAGTTTTCTGTTGGAACTGTTTGTGGGTAAAAGACGAAGAAACACGGACTGTACATCTTTTTTATATCTGTATGTGTCCCCACACCTGCCGGGCCTCCAGTTACAGTAGCTGCTGATTAACCAACTATAGAAACAGCTGATCTCAGGTTTTATGTGGAAATAAACTGCAGATTATGTCAGCTATAATGAGAATTGCTAATGTAATGGATTTTATGAGCTGGAACCACATTTCTCCAACTGTAACATTGAAACCCAACCTTTCACAGTTAAAACTCATACTGTATCTGTTTTGACTCTGTAAAGAAGATAAAACTATAGAAGAGTTATTGATTGAACTTGGTAATTTATTAGACCATTTATTTCAATTTTTTGTTATATCTCAGTTCAATAACAGTGAGACCATAATTGTTTGTAATGATTTTCTTTTTATTTGCACATTAAAAAAAGGTAAAAATAACTCATACAGTCACAGAAAGAAAATGGACCTCTATCTGACTTTTCTGAAGTACAAACATGATTCATCCCATATAGTCTATATTATACAATCCAGCATCTTAGCATACAGCTCACTCATTTTACAGATATTGAGCTAAAATTTTGTGGGGTGGTAGCTAAGAGTCATTCTCAACACATTCCAAATGATGACAGATTGTGTGGAATCAAAGGGTGTATTCACACCAGGAAAGTCCTTTGGTCCGCTTGTTTGGTACAGACCAAAAGTGGACTTTATTTTTTTCATTTGGTGCGGTTTGCATTCACATTGTGCTTTTTTGTAAGCGGCCTATAATTTATAAACAAAGCCACATGGGTGATGGTCATTGCTCCCATTGCACAGAAAGACGGGGGCAGCGGTTGGAGCACAGAGCAAGACCAAGAAGGCAAAAACTCTAATTTTTCAAGATACAATTTTAGTTTAAAACATTGGCACAAAAGGTAGCGGGCAATATGTATTTCTCCAAATGAATGAGTTATTTTTGGTGTTGGAAAACCCAGTGGTGTAGTTGGATCAGCACAGGTCCTAATTGATTTAACTGACTCTTATCGGCTCATCATAAAATCTCCTGATGCTGTTAAACTTGTGATAAAATTGGTCACCAGCTGGGCTAAGGATGGATCTCTTGTGAGGGGTTAAATGCTTAAAACAGACATTACAAATCATACAAGCAAAACCTGATGATGAGTCCCGCTTCCTACATTAATCCAATAAAACCCTTTCAATCACAGTTGCTGGCACAAGTCATTCTGAGGTTTGTTTTTTTTGTCCACCACCTGCAAGATTTGTTATAGTTTTGTTTTCAAAACCTATAGCATCAAACATCCATTTCACAAATACATGTGCGAATTGTGTTTGAAGACTTTGTGTTTTAGCCTTTAATTTGCTGCTAAGTTGTTTCTCATTAAACAGAATGCAAGTGTTTTCTATGCAGGTCTGCTAGTGTTTTGCATGATGTATGAGGCTCATTTTCAAGTTAAACAGTGGGAATATGTGCCTAATGACTTTGATGCAGGGGAATACCTCTGTGGAACTTATTCATAACTCCTCCACTTTAGTTTGTGTATTTTATTTTGTGTATTTGTCAAGTAAAAAAGAATGAAAGGGCCCAATGTTTGATTTTTGCATGTGTGTTTTGGTGAATTGTTGACATTTGCAGTTACTGGTTCATGCTGGGAATCCAAGACTAAATGCTGATACTTGCACCTGCATTGCACAAAACTTACAGTGACACAGTGTTTGATGACACTTTTGTGCAACTGCAGGAAACACAAAATTGTAAAGAAGGTGCTGGTGGCTGGCACACATCAATTATTCTGGTGCTGTTTGTGTGTGTTGCTCCTAGATTTAGGTTGGTGAATTGGTGCAGCAGGGGAGGAATACATTATTCAAATGCAGAAACATTAGGACATATGAGTAAGAGTAGACTGAGGCATTTTCAGATAAAATAAGACAACTCAAAGTCAGTGGTGCTGACCCAAATGCTTTGATGCTACAACAGTTGATGTGGAAATCAGCAGGACTGATATTTATTATGTTTTTCACAAGTCCTAAATCGCTTTGAAATGATAAGTAATATTTGAAGACATTTGAACCTGTATAATATTATTGTAAAATAAACGCATTTAAAGTTTCTGTAGCATTTAGGTGGATCTGTTAGAGATCCTGTTAAACAGGACTACACAACTTCAGTTATAAGTGGGTCACATGCCAGAACAATTACTAAGGGTTTGAGGGCCACAGGCAATAATTTGTAAACCCTTTTCATCAACCACAATTTTATCAAGGACCGCAAGCATTCAGTCTCTCATAGTTTTAGGTTCAGAAAAGAAGTAGCTTTTGTTAATGTCCAAGCAACTCTCACTGGTCTCTTCTGTTCAGTACAAAAGAGGCAGATGGCCACCTGACTTTGGTGAAAATTGCAAACAGCCCTGTACTTTACCTCCCAGTTCTTGCTATTCTTCTGAAAAAGTTGCAGAAAAAGAGACATGATTTGACTTGTATTGTCTCTTCACGTTATGTTCTTCAATCACAGCAATACTTTGATTAAACACTTGTTACTGTTGGCAAAGTGGTTGAAAAATACTTTTCAGTCCATTTGCTTTGAAATAGTCAATTTTCTAAATCTACTTTTAGACTTTTTTGGGGGCTTTGAGATCTTGAAGCTTATTGTGAACTAACCAATACAACTTTTTTTAAAACTGGTTTTTCACCATGCTTGAATGCAATACATTGTCACATCATCACATTTGATTTTGTGAAATTTAAAAGTCAACGAAAAATGTATTTTTGACAAAATTTGACTGTTAATTACCAAAATGGTGTATTGCAAAAATACTGTGTTTTTCTTATGTACACATTCTGTATCATTTGGCACCCTTCAAACCAAATTTGGTTCACATTTCTTAAAACGCATGCTGAATTTAAATGTCTGAAGAATTGCATTAATTTAAAACGCACATCTCATGCAAGGCTCCCAATTTTATCACCTTTTTTGTAATTTAAAGATTCCTCTAAGTGAAAAATACGTGAGTGTCCACCCTGGTGGTACCAGAAAACCTAAATTTTGGGGTATAGCTCATGGACTAAGTTGTCTTCTGGCTATCCTGCAGCCTTTCTGAGTTTGCACAAGTCAGATGGATGAGTCTGACTAACAGGTGTACACGTTTACCCACTCCACCACTCTGTCAGGTTCACCAAAGATGGTCTGTTTGACAAATGCAGAGTTCTACTAGTTAATATGACACTCATAATATGGAAGAAGTGTCTATGTGTATTGCATATTGGCATTATATTCAGACAAAATAAATTTAGGATTCTGGCAGCTTTGTGGGGGCCAAAGTAGTATGAAAAAGGGCCAACACTGTGCTATTCTTGATATCTTTGCCAAACATGATATTCAGGACAATCAGAGAGAGAAGCAACATTGAGCAAAGTTAGCCTGTGTTTGCTGAAGAAATGGCATGAGAGAAAAGGATTGAGAATGAGATGCCAACAGATCAGCCATTCTGTAGTGGGAACCAGTCATGCATTAGATTGTTTGGGTGCAGGGAGGCGGAGCTTAATCAAAACAGTTCTGGAATCACAATGACAGATTTCCTCTAATTCAACAAGTCCATCATTATAATTGGATATGTTTTAAATAGCTCACTCCATACTGTAATGTAGCAACAGATTCTCAGCTGTCATATCATTAATCCTCACTCTAAATGTGTTTCTCCATTTGATGCCAGTTTGCTTGACTTAATCTACTACATGTCATGCCTTCCTGGCAAGTTTGGCAGCTCACTTAGAAAATATTTTGCAAACATTTCTCGGTGGTGTAATCTGTTTGGAGAGGTTTTGGAGTCATTAAAATGGTTTGAGATGCTTCTGTTTATCACTGTGTTGTCATGTCACGAATATGACAGCAGTGTGCACTTGGTGCAGCTTTAAGCAGTCTGTCAAAGTGCCCTCACTGATAAACGTTCAGTGATTGTTAAAGATAAGATGGAGACATATTTTTCTCCGCAGGCGACCAGGTTGTTTATGTGTATTTCTGGAAGGTGTTATTTTGCGTATTTGTTGTGTCTCATCGCTTGATTTGTATTCACAGAGTCAGGTGAGAACAGATGGGCATTTGTTCTGAGCGTGGCAGTTTGTGTTGGTTCCAGAATGTGTGGTGCCAGGCTGTAAAAGTGTTTAACTTCATGTATGTTTGTTTGAGAAAGAAAGTGATGATGTATTGATAAATATATTAAAGGTTGTAGCCTCAGCAGCCGGGCCTCGGACTTTCTGACAATCCCTGCCTCAGATTTTGGCAGGAGGCATGCTCAAAGTTGTGTGCACAAACACAGACGTTACCTAATGAAATTTTTGACAGCTGCCAGTTCATGCCCAAGTTCCAAGACCCCCTTCACTGCCTTTAAAGGCCTAGCATTCCTTGAAAGACTGAATATTGCATCATCTTTCATGCCAAAGTTTCAGACTAAATTTTTTTTTTTTTTTTAATGACAGTTACAGCTATTTTGGTCAAACCTTGATAATAAAGTTATGCACAACCTCACATGCTATTGCAACATCTTGTGTAATGTGTTAGTGCTTAATGTTGGTGTTATGAATGACTCTCAGCTGCTACCACATCAAATTTGAGCTTTATCTGTAAAATTATAGCCATTTTTGTGCATGCTAATGCCAATTGGCTGTAGTAGCCACCTTGAATAGGTTCAGTCCAAATGTTAAACAGTTGTAGATGTACAGCCAGTAATTGCTTTCTGAAAGTTTCTTTGAAATCCGTTCAGTGGTTTGAGGGATTTTGCAAACAAACACAGTTGACTCCAAGAGTTAATGAAGTTTAAAACACAGATGTTGCACAAAATGTTGTGCTTCAAGTCTGTGTTGGGGACATTGCTCTGCCAGTGATTAAATAAATGTCTGTGAAACTGACTGAATTCTATCAATTTTTGTTTTCTAAGGTCTGTTGGCTGTGGAGGCGATCTTGAATTGGGTTTAGTTTAAAGTTAATCTGAGCTACTATCACACCAGGTTCTGTCTTAATATTTATGAAGTTGACTGATTTATAGCCATTTTTGAGTTTGCTTGGATCTCTTTGCTGTGGCGCTACCTTGAATCGGGTCGACTCCAAAAATGAATCAGTTGTAAATATTCACCCAGAGATTGTTTTCTGAAAGTTTCATCAAAATCCATTCAGTGATTCTTAAGAGATTTTTTTTCTAAAGGTACACACAAATGAACACAGACACTGGCATAATACCTATTGTCTTCAGCAGCAGGTGATAATTTAGGAGCCACAACCGAACTGGTCACCTGTCTAACTCTGACCTTCCTCCAGCAGCAAGTACAGACTCACTGATTCTACTGTAAATCTCAGACACTAAGTTGTTTATTACTCCTGAAATTTGTTAACTAAGGTGATGTGGTTGGTGTTACAACTCCTGACTGTCGAACAGAACTTCCTAACAGAGGTTAATTTATGGCAACTCTGAGTGTAAAGACCTGCAGTGGGGGAAGTAGTTTTTGGTCTTACTTTCCATGTTGTATTTATACATCGTGTTTCTTTTCACATTTGATGACACTGAACAGGATGTTAGTGAGTTTTAAGGATATCCAGCTTAAGTGCACTTTTATCTAAAGCAATAGTTCAGATCTTTGGATGTGGAGTTTAGTGAAATATTATTATCAATTAATATTTTACCTGTTGTTGATGACTCTTTGGATTACCTCAACTTGGAGAAATAGTTAAACTGTGACTAAGTTAACAAGCTAACAGCTAATTTAAACAGGCCCTACATTTAACAACTCTGAGACACTTCCTGCAGACTGAGATACGTATTGAAAGAACATCATCTTTCTGCCAAATTAATAATATAACATGAAACTTATAGCAGAATAAACCTGTAAAAAAAAATGCCATCCGCTGAAACCACAAGTTTGTTAAATTGGAGCTGTTTTAAGATTTCAACATTTCTTTTTGCTCAGACCAGCCCATATCTGATCAGTCAAGTCACAATTAAGCCCTTTTTTCTCCTAGTTGCAGCTATTCAAAAATATATCTACAGCAGGTAAGAGATTTGCTCATAATCCCTATTTGAAAGATTTGAACTATCCCTTTAATAACAAACTCACTGCAAATGAACAGATATTTAAAGTCAGGCTGACTGGCTTAAGCTGTCCTAAATCAGGATCTATAATCGGTCAATACCTTCGTTCCAGTGACTTGTAATCCAAGCCTTTCATCTTGTCTCTAGTGTGATTACAGAGAGTCATCCTTCCCTCATCTTAATTAGAAGTCACTCTCATGCCTTCAGATTCCACTTGCTACTTTCACACATTAACCTAATTGTTGCTTTTACAATTTACCTGTGATTGCTTGCAAATGTGAAAAAGCAGTATTTGGCGTGACCAAAGAGGCTGCTGATTACATGTTTATTTAATTTATTTATTTCTGTCTTATAGCTCTGTTTGGACAACGTGTGCATCCATAAGTTTCACATGAAATTAGAGATTTAGGTTGTAACATTTTTCGTATTTGGACCACCACTGCTGCAGAGAAAAATATGATTGGAAAAATATGAAATATCTATAGGTTTTTAAGTCATTTAGGAGTTTGTGAGCTTACACTCAGATTCATTCTGAATTTTAAAATACAAACTTATTCTCACTATGGTGATGAGCAATTCTGTTTTTTCCATCAAAGACAGCAGGGATCACAGATTAATGTAGAAGATGACCTTCAGCATGCTGTATAAATACAGTAAAACATGTATTTTACATGCTGATCTAAAAGGCTAATATAAAGTGACAACGTAGTGTGTTAGTTTAGGTTAAGAACATTGTTTTAGTCCAAAGAAAAAGGTTTAGGAAAAGTTTGAGAAAAACCTCTTTTGTATCTGAAGGGATTTTACAGACATTTATTATAATAATCTGGATTTTAAAGATCTGTGTAGATATCAGAAATATATTACTGCCTGCCACCAACAGATGCAGGAATAATGTTTTTGTCTGAGTGTGTGCATGTGAGCATACACCTGTCTGTTGACAAAAATATTTCATGAACCCTTGAACATATCCTAATGAAACTTGGAAAAAGTCATTTTTGGATGCACATCTATAATTGATCAACTGTTGAAGTTGATCCAAGTCAAGATGGCTGCCACAGCTACTTGACATAAGCAAACACAAAATGACTAGAACTCAGTCAATTTAACAAACATTGAGCAAACATTTGATGTGGCTGTAGCTGAGAGTCATTCCCAACACATACTATAACAGCTACAACTGTCATTTCTCAACAGAAGGTGATCTTAGTCTAAAACTCTGGGATAAAAGGCGACAGTTGATATGATTTCCTTTTAGGAATGGTAGGCCATTTATTTATTTGTGGACATCCTATGATCAGTTTGTTGCATTATTTTAGATTGAAATTAGCTCATACTGACCATTTATTAGTCTGAACATTTGAAGCATGTGGTTTGTTTTCTGAGACAGAGCAGACCGGGGTAAAACGTTCTCACTGGGCGAGTTTCATGGCTTCAGTGGTGAGGCATTATCACCATCAGACCTTCTCTGCTACAGTCTGCCACTGAAGAGCTCCTGGGAATTAATGGCTCGCCAGGCCATTAATTCACTCCGTCGCTTGTACGCGAGTCTCCCAGATAAAATTGGCTGAGAAAGCTCAGTTCTTCATTATCAGTTTTAAGCCTTTCAGACTTTATCACTTCAGACTGTACATGGATCTATTCCTTAATTACACAATCAAGCTAACATATGGCATTCCCGGTCTCCCCCTCCCCCCTCCAAGTATGAAAAAAAGAAATGGAAAAAGGAATGGAGAGGTTAAATAAACCACGGGAAGACATTTTAAACTGACCCTTTTTCCAGTTCACATTTTTTGCCATATTCTTTGTAACTCTTCTCTTTTCTCTGGTTTTTCTTTTAAAAAAAATCAAGCTCAACTTTCACTTCTGCTTATTGGCATGCAGGAAGATGGTCCCCTTTTCCCTTCTTTATTTTTCATCTTCTATCACCATCAGTTCTCTTTTTTTTAACGTCTTAGCATTTAAAACCCTTTTTATTTCATTTACTTCCTGCTTTACTCATTTTTTTCTTGGATTATGCATTGCTTTACCCCCTTCCTCTGTTTATTGTTTTGCACCAATTATCTCAGTTTCCTCTCATTCAGCTTCTTTGTCTTTATCTCCTCTGCCTCCCCTTCTGTTTCTCTGTAGCATCTGTCGTCCCATCGTTTCCCTCTCATCAGTCCTCTTTTATTCCCTTTGTTTCCCCTGCCTCCTCTTTAGTCCTTATGCTTCTGCTAAACACACCCTCATTATTTCTCTCTCATCTGTCCCACTTATTGTGTTTTTTCAGTCACTACTTTTTCCCCTCTCTCTTGCTGCAGTAGGACATTAGTCATCATTTCTTTTCCCCAGCTTGATGCTCATTGGCACTCATTTCAGCTGTCTTTTCTGTTGCAGTCCTTTTGGTCCTTCAAAGTTTTTATTTTTACTTTTTAAACTTCCTTGCTAGTTTAGTCACATTTTAAAAATCTTTTCATACGTGCTTGTCAGCAAAAAATGCAGCTTTTCTATTCTGAGTTTGCTGCAATGTGGGAAGCACAAACCCAAGACTGTAAAGGGAACATCATTATCAGTTTAGGTAGCATCTTGGCCACAGAGAGAGTGGTTTGAGCTGAGATGGAAAGAGGTGATTTGTATTCATTTTTAACCATTAAATCTCACCAGCTTTGTGTTTTCAGCAATGACTGCAAGGTTTTGATTCATACAATAAGACTTTCTTCATTCTTTTCCTAGTTAAAATCAAATTCGTATAACCCGTTACCAAATGGCAAAGGCGGACAATGTTTTTTGTCCATGTCTGTGTGTGAGTGTCTGTTACCAAAACATTTCATTAACCACTAATTGAATTAAAACAAATGCAACAAACAAACAAAAAAAATGCAGAAAGCAATTACTATGTGCACCTCTAAAACTGATTAACTTTTGGAGTCAACCTCATTCAAGATGGCTGCCAAAGTGAACTGACATTAAAAAAAAAACAAAAATAGCTATAAGTCAGTTACCTTTATAGATATTGTGCAAAGATCTGATGTTGTAGTAGCTGAGTCATTCACACAACATAAGTGACATCTTGTGATATTGCATGAGACTGAACATAAGGTTTTTTTCAAAGTTCGACCAAAATAGCTACAACTCTGTCATTTCTCAACAAAAGATCTTAGTTTAAAACTCTGACATAAAAGGTGGCAGGCGATCTGCATTCCTTCAAGGATTGCAAGGCCCTTTCTTGTCAAAATGTGTACACAAAAGGAGGTAAAAAGTTATTTCTTTAAAGAATATTAGTTTGAAAGGCAATTTTTAAATTTGATTTATTACTGACAAGATGATTTCTTAAAAAACTTGACTATGCAAAATGTGACAAAATATCAGTCAACACACCAAAAAAAGGATTGTACATTTGTCAGAAGTTGACATAAAAGGTAGGAGATATTGTATTATCACAGTGTGTGTGTGTTTCAGTAAAATATATCATAAACCAATACACAAATTTTAATGAACCACTCAGAAAGTGATCACATGTCTACAACTCAGGTTTCATCCCAATTCAAAATGGCCATCACAGCTAATCAAACTTCATAAACACAAAAATGGCTATATCCCAATCAATTTTGCAGGCTTTGAACTAAGATTTGGTATGATAGTACCTGAAAGTCATCACTAATACACAGTGAGTGCTAAAAGATCGTTTGAGATCTTTGTTGTTAGCCTTGGTGTGTCATGGCAACATGCTTTCCTTCAGGAATGCTAGTGTCATTGAAAATATTTTGCAATGCTTGCACTTTTTTCCAGCTTTTTTGCCAAGTGAATATATTGTACCCAACTCTAGTTTTCTAAATCTCTATTTTATAAATGGCCCAGCTTCAAACATTGAGTTTTTTGTTTTTCCACCTTGCCACCTTTACACCGAAACTCTAAAACTGATGAAGCTGCGGTTTATAGAGTTATATGAAGACCAAAAAAAAAAAAAAAAAAACAATATGTGAGGGGGAAAAAGATGAGATGAATAGCCTCAGAGACATCAGGGTTAATAGGTGCAAGAGATGCCCAAGTCTCAGCCCCTGCTCTCTTCATTTAGGTAAATTAGCCCTGTAAAGTCTCCCGGTGGCAGCCCTGTCCTCATTAAATAGAAGCCAAGGCTGGCTACCAAAGTGTTGAGTTACATTTTGAGTAAGCTAACAATTCTTCAAACCTATATGTCTTCTATGTATGGATTTCTATGCACCAGTTTCTTATTTCTCAGTCTAGAAAAATATGATTGCTTAAAGGGATAGTCTGGCTAATGGCTAGTCAAATGAGGGCACAATGTTTATAATTTTTCAGACTTGTAAAACTGCTCTTTCTCATAAAAGACATAATGGTGTGAAGGAACACAATATGGGTTAATAATAAACCCTTACAATTTAAACATACAGCTGGCTAGTTTGTCAAAATTTTCTCAACTGAACTTTTGTATTACTGTGCGAATGTTTGTGTAGCGGTCTTTGCTCAGCACGCATACTATACATTTGCATTGTATCACAGATGTCAAGTTGAGAGATTGGCAACAAACTAAAACTGTCAGGGAAAAGTGTAGAGATTTAGTAATGTAGTGTTTAAACCAGTATTTATTGTTTTTTTAAAACGTTTTTATTTTATTTATTTTTTCTTTAGGAAGAGCTGGTATGCCTAAAAACAAAACAAAACAAAAAAACCCCAATGGGCTTGTTTGCCATTAGCCTGGACTAAAACTGAACTTTTTGACCCCTTAGGACAAAACCGTGTCTGATACAAACCCAACACCTCTCATCATGCTGAGATCACCATCACCAGAGTGTAGCACGGCGNCCCCACCCCCTTTCTGTCTGGCTGTCTCTCCGCACAGGCTTTACTATTGCTATAAGTGTTCTGTGACTGATGTAATTATTGATAATTAACATAAACATCACTTCAGAAATGACTAGATTATGCCTGTAACAGTTTTGCTACATGAAAAAATGTTGGGCAGACTTGAAACCGAAAAGTGAAATATCCGTGTGTGATTCTCACCAACATGAGTCCTGCCACAATGATCATGTCAGTGTAACTGTGCTTATACAACTTTTCTCTCTCAATGTGTGTGTGTGTGTGTAAGATACTGAGGCGATCTGTGTGTGTATAGCACCGGGGTTAATTAGCCTCACACCACTGCCATCTATCAAGCTAATGCTCAGTCTCTGACCACCGACAGCTCCATTACAGCCAAATACACACACAAACACACATGCGGGCCACTTTAGGTCATAATCACGCCTTTTTCAGTCTTTACATGATAAAAGGCATACAAAATCTTCTTACAATAAACTTTGGACTATCACTCCTAATGATATTTTAAAAGATGTTTAGGCATGTGCTTTAATTGGAGATTCTGACCTTCCAGAAATGCTCAAGAAAAAAAATTAGTAGAGCTGTTCAGCAGTATTTTTGTTTTCTTGATTGCTTTGTGAAGACAAGAATGTTTGAAGTGAAGTATCTCAAACTTGGTCTTCAGGTGAAAAGACTTGCACAAAAAGTCACTGATCTGGATCTCCAGGTCTGTTAGGGTCCAAATCTGTCTGTTAGTTATGTGTTCAGCTCTCTTTGTGGGATTCAGGCAGATCCGTAGTGGGGGATGAAACCGTTCCCCTCGATTGCCGAAGCTATTAAGGAACAAAGGGGCAGACCTGATGGTCTTTTGTGGCAGGACTTATTGGATTACATTGGTTTCACTTTTGAAGTTTTTTCTCACAAGATACTATCAAAAACCATGATTGGTTATTAAAGGTATTCTTAAAGAAAAAAACTTTTGAAGTTTTTACCTCCCAACAAAATGTCAGCATTCTTGTTTGTATTGATTGTTTTCACAAGGGAAAAAATATGAGCTTGTGCTCTTTGAGTAGTTTTTATTTAGCCTGGAATACAGTTTATGAATTCATCATGAACTTATTAGTTTTACAGATCAGGGAAGTTTGTTCCAACCACTGTAATCAATTAATGTAATAGAAAACAAAGATTGATCAAATGGCTTTTTAGTGGCAGAGAAACTCCATGAAATTGATTAGTTTCTTTTAGTTTTATGGAAGTCTTTAGGCTTGTAATGAATTTTAGTGAACAAATGCAGTTGATTATAAGAAAAGTGATTGAGGTGAGCTATATTGCACTGCAGGTCTTTAACTTTTTATGCACAGTAACATTTTGATAACCTGTAAATCTTTAAGAACAACTATAAATAATGAAACATGAAAAATGAAAGAAAATGTTCAAACTTATACAGGTGGAACTCTCAATCTCAAAATAGTTTTATTTATTTATTTTTGTTGTTGCATTAATTCTTGTCTAAATTAAAACTGCTGTTATGGAAGTAGGATCAGCATAGGGTTATATTATAATTATTTTAATTTTCTTTCTTTAGTTTTGATCGAGAACTAAATATTATAGCTTTTGATGATAACGTTGCATCATTATCCCAACAAAAGATCAAAACATTTAAGTCTCTGAACCTACCAAACCTCAAATTCAACCACTCCAGTATGTAGTTGTTCAAATTAAAAAAATAAAATAAATTAATTAAATAATAAAAGTTTCATTTCCGGGTTCACATCTTCATTAAAACTAAGCTTTATGCAGTGTACAAGCTTGAAGATTTTCAAACAGTTCAAACGTGTACATCAGTTTGTTTTGATTGATGTTCAAATACATCTGTTAGCATATTTCTTTTAGTTTTACATGCAACTGAGTGCATATCGCCCACTGCCTTTCATACTAGGTTTCTAGACTAAGAGCATCCTGTGAGAGGGGATAGAGTTGTAGCTGTTTTGATCAAACATTGTGAATGATGTTATGCACAATCTTATGTGATATTGTGCTATCCCACAAGATGTATTAGCAATCAGTCTGTTATGTGACTGTCACCTACTACCAAACCAAATTTTAGTTCAGTATCTGTAAAATTGAGTTAAATCCACTTTTATGTTTGATAGGGTTCCTTAGCTGGGATGGCCCACTTGAATGTTGTTGACTCATAAAGGTAATCAGTTGTAGATGTACATCTAGTGATTACTTTCTGAAGGTTCCATTCAAATCAGTAAGTAGCAGAGCTACTGTATTAAAAGCTACTATTGGCTTTCAATACAGAAGGTGCTGCTTGTGTGTTGTCTCTGTTGTGTGTCCAAGTCATAAATGGCCAGGGTGCTGCACTTCCACATTTCAGATATTTATCGTTTCTCAACAAGATGTTATTAACATTAAATGGTAATCAATTTTTGACATGGTAAAAAATCTATTCAGAATTGCTCATGCCTGCATTGTGAAGCATCAAAAAGAAGATTATAACCCCCACACTTAATTGTTTCATTGTCCGAACCAAAAGCCTCCATCCAGTAACTGCTAAGACATTTCGTATTGTATTAGTTTAGTGCCTTATTAAACTCAATAGAATTTATTCAAATGGAAACATGAGTTTGTCTGCCTAAATAGATTGTAATCTCTTCAACAATTGCTACTAATATTTAGCTTGGATCCAGTTGTCGAACTGACCCCCTAATGAGAGTGCCAGTGGCATGAGTGAGGATTTCAATGAGTAATAATTAGGAATCAGTTCAATGACATAATTACTGACAATTGTGTATCGAGACACAAAAACAATGCATTACCCTACTGATAAGCATGTGAGAGTAAGAAGGTGTTAATTAAAACAACACATCAGCCTGCTCCATTTTAATGCTCATGATTCCCCCTCTCACATCCTCTCACACATATTCATTAGAGCAAATAGAATTAAAGGGATTGGAGGAATAATCTTCCTCCTCGGCCATGTGGGGGAACCAAGTCGTTAATTTTCCACCTCCAGCTCCACTTGCTTTGAAAAACCTTGCAGCACATGAATGATTTAGAACTGCTCAAATGTTATGTGACATTAGATGTGCTCAGCCTAAGTAGGTTCTTATGCTTATGTACACAGTTTGTATTTATTGTTGACCAGTACATGAGGGACTATATTAATGTATGCAGAGATGGGTTTGTTTTTTTTTAAAAGAAAAAACAGGTGCTGATGTGGAAGACAGTATTGGGTCTAAGCTTGCGACAAACAGCAGTGGATATAACTGAATCTGTATTTGGCTCAGTCTCTCTCTCTCTCTCGCCACTTTAGGGTTTTTTTTCTGCCTCTTATTCAGTAATATTTTGGGAAATATGACAAGAAGATGACAATGCAGTGTATACAAAGGTGTGTTTGCATCTGTGTCGGCCTGTTTTCCAGCTGAGGAGCGAAATAACAAAAGATCAAAGTATCAGGTTTGCCCAGGTCACTCGGTTTCTTTCCTGTAGCTGTTGTAAACAGACAAATAGCTCATATTCCTGCAGAAGTGCATTCAGTCCTCTTTGAAATGGATATTCACATATTTAAATGTACACAGAGTAAAAGCAAAACAAGTGAATAAGCCGAGACGCACACAAACAAAGGCACACACAGTGCAGAGCCACATGCACATGATTTGTTTCCCTGGTTGTTTCTATCTGCTGGCCTGCCTTTGATTTGTTTATCTCTGCGCTCCATGAATTATACATTCACATCCTGGACTTTATGAAAGTTTCCAATTGTGGTCCCCTGGTAGACGAGTCTAATAACAGCTCTCAAATGTCCCACACGTGAACTCCTGAGTTCACTGAAGGCAGTGAGGAGTAATTTAACAGGAAAACACAAGATAATTTTGATCTTGATTTAGTGTTTTATATTTATCACTTTTATACAATAAGACGACAGAACCCTGAGTTAGAGAACAGTAAGTTTAGATGCATCCTATGTTTTGTAATGCTTTGAATTATGACACAGCTGAAAGTTGTCTACATCAACCCTGTCCCCAGATGTATGTGCTTTTATTGCAGTTTTTTTAAACTATTGGTGACATTGCTGTCATGGCAACAGTGACTGCAGGAGTGTGTGTTTGAGTTGTAGCTGCCAAGTCCCTGTACTTGTCATTCTTATGTCAAGGTTTTCTAATATTTTACAGCAATGAAAGATGTGAGTCTCCTCTTTTATCTGTATGTGATTTCCAAAGGTTGTGTAATAAAGATGCAGGTACAGGAAATAAATATGGAATATGTGAGCCATGTCAGTCTATACAGACCCAGCTACCATAGACTTCTTGTAAGAGCCACTTGCCTTATTATTCTTGCTAAGTAATTTTCTTCTGTAGGTAAGTTAGTGATTACTAATAAGTCCACAAAACACCACTTCAAAAAGTCTGAACTATTCCTTTAAAGTTGAATTTTCACCTTTATCAAAATGCACAGGTAATTCATCTAATTTAATGGCATAGCATAATTTATATAATACCTTAGACTGCTCAACGTTGATCAAAATTGTTGTTTTAAAGTAATACATTAATTTTAAATATGTAACATTAATCAGTTTTGGTTATTCACATTTCTTCACAAATGTAGAGCTTTATAAATGTAGCAGACTTTATAATTATTTGTAAATAAATGGTAAGATGGTGGTAAAAGTGTAAAATTATGTCAAACCTATGCTTAAACTGTTGTCCTTCTATAAAAATACAACGAGAGACAATGTTTTTGCCTGTGTCTGTGCGTTCCTTTATCTGTAGTGTTAACAAAATATTTAATGAACCAGTGGACAGATTTGAATGAAACTCTCAAAGTTATCATTGGAAGAATGTCTACAACCACATTCAAGATGGTTGCCACAACTAAACATTAGCTGGCACAAAAATGTTTTACAGTTTTACAGATACTGCACTTAAATTTGGTGTAATAGCAGCTGATTAACAACACATACCTTGAGTGCTATCACATCTTGTGACATCCCACAATATCGCACAAGATAACTTTATTTACATAATTTGACCTAAAAAGGAAATACTGAGCATTTAATAGCATTTTTATTAGTTTCATTAGATGTCTTCTAAAGTGCCTTCATTTCTCATTGCTGTGCCTTCTAAAGTATTATCTTCTTGGTTTTCTCTGAATTAATGTGACTGCGTAATGCTCCAGTAAAGTTGTACTTTCAGTTATTTGTCACGTCTGAAACAGACAAATGTTTTGGTCTTGATACCACCATTTATGTCTGCTTACAGCAACCTTTCAGAAGTGTCAAAAATCTGGCAAAATTGATCCCTAACCTTTTGAAATGGCAAAGGACAAGTGTAGATTCAAGATGGGAGAGATTTCAGACGATACCCGAAAGGAATAAAGACAGTGAGTGATTAGCTTTAGAGACATTCCAGTCACCTACACAAACACACACACACCCACGCACACACACTTATTGCCTGTTGGTTAGGTTTTCTTCAGCAGTTGTGGTTCATTGTATATTAGTGTGTGGATGTGTAGAAGACAGCTGATGCTCTTGATGCTTTAGTCAAGATTGGCAGATGAGTCCTTTTCCTATGGAATGCCAAAGTATCCAGTGTCTCTGTGTGTGTGTGTTTTTGTGAATGTTGACAGGTACAAAGCCCCCTCCCTTCTTTGCTGTCCCCTTCTGTCAGGGGAAAAATCAATCTACCAGTCAGCCATTGAACACCTTCGGCCTGTTACGTTACCTATCAGCAGAGACACGTGTGTTTGTGTGTGTCTTCTGTCATTCTGTCAACCTCGTATCTGGCTTTTTGTGCTTTTTTTTTTTTTTCCGTCAATCTGTCCTGCTGTTTTTTATGTGCCTCTTGCAGCTTCAGATCTTCACTCCCCCTAATCTGTCATTCTTGACACCATTGTTAAAAAAGAGCTTTGCATTCACAGCTTACCTTTTTGTCATGTCTTTATTCTACATTTAATTCGCTAATTATTCATCATTTATCCTTTTTTTATAAACTTTTAAAAAAGAGCTATAACTTTTGTTTTTCAGATCCCCCAGATCAGCTATGCTTCCACAGCACCTGAGCTGAGTGACAACAGTCGCTACGACTTTTTCTCCCGTGTGGTGCCGCCGGACTCCTACCAGGCCCAGGCCATGATGGACATAGTCACAGCAATGGGATGGAACTACGTGTCCACGCTGGCCTCAGAGGGCAACTACGGCGAGAGTGGTGTTGAGGCCTTCATCCAGATTTCCAGAGAAACTGGTAGGAACTGCTTTCTTTGCTCAATACCAAGTTTTTGTTTAGCTAAAGCTAACCACAAAGGAGCTTTACTTTTGATGAAATGCAGTGACATTACCATTCTGTTTTTGAGACTGAGGTCGTTAAAAAACTGTCAATTAAAATGATTTTTAGCCATCCGGTTGCAATTGGATAGCACTAAATATATGTCTGAACTCCCTTAATGTGCATTGAAAATGTTTTTTCCTCTGAACCCCTTTTATTCACATAACATTTGGTAGACTGAACACAATCTGTCCTGAGCCAAGCTTTAGGACCTCCTACTGAACTGACATTTTGTCAAAATTTTATTCATCAAAGTGGGTTACAGGGTGTTGTATAGGTGAGTTTCTCTTTGGTTTAATGTTTGTTCTGACTGTTTTTGGACCCACTGTGGCTGCTGTATGCTATAATTTGCTGTTTCAATCAAAAGAGAACAGTCTGAGCAGCTGAGTTATAGTGGAACTGAGGTACTGGTAAACTGTTAGTGGTGAAGTTTACCATTTATCTATTCACTGTTCTTAGAGATGGTAGCTTTAAAGTGTAAAATGAAACCTTTTCTGTGTGCTAGATTTCTTTTTTCAGGGAACTAAAGCATAGTTGGAGTAGAAAATCTGTTTATCTTCAAGGAAGCTATAATGGGAGTTCTGTGTTGGGTGAAATACAGAGTTTGCACACTTGCTCATAAGCATAATAAATGCATGTTGGTTTTAACAGAGATGCAGGTTCTTGTATAACTTTATACCAGAAAAGTTCACTGTCATGCATA
The DNA here is from genome assembly GCF_001649575.2 of Kryptolebias marmoratus. NCBI lineage: Eukaryota > Metazoa > Chordata > Actinopteri > Cyprinodontiformes > Rivulidae > Kryptolebias > Kryptolebias marmoratus. Next base: position 13,915,045 of record NC_051447.1, on the reverse strand, counting down.
AAGTTCCTGAGAATAATCAGAACTGGGGCATCAAATAGTTGAATTGACATATGCAGACATTGAAAGTCCTTGACTCAGGTTCAAGACCTGGTCCTTTCCCAGGATTTCTTTCTTTTTTTTCCTGCTTCCTGTCCTCTTTCTGCTTGCTCCACTTAAATTAAAGGCCACCAGACTCAACTAGAACAATAACAAAAGAACTGCAGTTGCAGAACTCTGAACGTCTCCAAACATCTGTCGCTGGTGAATTCCTGTGCTAACACTTTGATTACATCAACCAGAGGAAAGTAACTAATGCACAGCATAAAGAGAATAAAGCTCATTCATCTTCTAATTAGTATAAGTGATTCTTACAGTACACAGCTGCTTTATACTGTGTGAAAAGCTCTTTTTTCTCAGTTCGTTAAATCCCAGCAGCCATCTGAAGGCAGCAGGGCGCGTAATTAACATGGCTTACAGTCTCGAATGTCATTGCCTCCCTTCCATCGGCAGTTTTATCAAAAGTAGAATTTCATACTTTGTAACGTTAATATCAGTACAAATGTTGTCATACAATGCCATTGACATGTTTTGACACAGAATAAAAAAAAAATGAAAATTAATTTCTGTCATTATCGACATCTCCATCTGAGTCTGGCTGCAGATTTGAAGAGTTTTAAGATCGGTTGATGGCACTCTGCACAATCCAAACAACAATCAGCGTCTTTTCATCTTTTGTACTACTCTTGTGTTTTATGATTCACAGTGATGAAACCAGTTCTGTGACTAATTAAGAGCAAAATTATCACCTTTCAAAACAAATTTCTCTTCTGCCAGCTTTTCCAAATGCTGAAATATGCATCAACTTAGTGACAGCGCCTCTAAGGAAGAAATGACAGTTTTTTGAGAAATCAAAGGATACAAAACCATGATGAATAAAAAGAATTATTTCACTCAGATTATCAACAAGTGCCTTTATATATATTGGGCATTGTGGCATCTGATCAGCTGTGAGGAGAAACTTAAATACCAAAAGCTGTGCTGCCTTTTCTGAGGAAATAACCAGAATCAGTCAGTCAAAAGACTTCTTTATACATCTCTCTGCTGTACCCTTACTCCTGTAGCTTGCTGATGACGTTTTTTGTGATAATTGTATGTATGGGTTTCAGATTATGTGATTAAAATGAGGAAGCAAAATTGTGAATGTAAAAATTTAAACTCCCATGTTGTCTACATCACAGATAATTGACTGAGTTTACCTGATTGGCGTAATGGAAATTGCAATGCCCTTATATATGGACAGCTGAGGTTATTTTTGTTTTGATAACTGTGATGTAATGTAGACATTTACATTTTTTAACCTTAAGACAATAGTTCAATTTCAGTCTAGACTTCAGTTCAACTAAAAAATAACCACCTATAGTGAGCTTGGGGTACATTCATAACATAAAAAAGATGAAGCACAGTTTCAGTACATAATAAAAACAACTTTGAGTGGGATAGTGGCAAAATTTACTACATGGAGCTTGATTGGGTGAATAAAACTCCAGGAAACAAGAGTGACATAGAAACCAAAAAAAAAAGATGAAATCAGGAAGATGGATCACTTGCCTGTTTTGATTTAAATCTCAAAAGCCCATTCCCTGTGGTCTTTAGCGCATCAAGTTGCGTAAATACACCCTCAAATCAGTCTATGAAATCATCCAAGTGATGTTGACAGATCAAAATGCTGTCACTTTCTCTTGTTTATAGCTCAGATGTGTATTAGAACGCACCATGTTGAGTACTGACAAATATTTACAGACTGAAAGAGCTTAAAACGAGTAAAGTATCCATTAGAGAGAATGTCAATTGAGATCTCTCCCCTTTGATATGTTTTCATCATTCCCTTTACACCAGTCTTTCTCGGCATAGCTTTTTCCTTTATTGTTTGCACGCTGCTGCAGATATGACAGCTTTGTGTGTGTGTTTGTGTGTGTTCGCTGTGGTCTGTCTGTCCATCTCCTCGCGTCTCTGGAGCCACCTCACCTGGGGGCTGGATGCTGTGACAGTCAGCACATAGATATTTTCTGTGGTGTCAGATCGCTGGCCGTGTGAGCCCCCCTCTAAAGGCTGAAGCAGTCCTCAGCATTTGTGTGTTTGTGTTGTGCAGGTCAGCATAGTGTTTTTTTTCCCTCCGAGTGTGTATGGGTGGGCGACATGCTGTGACAGCAGCCAGTCAGTTGTTTACTCTGCAGCTCTGAAGATTCAAACCAAACCAAAAGGATGAAGGGATGGAAGAGCAGGACAGAGCTGGGGACAGCTGATGGGATGCTGGTGTATTTTTGTAATAAAGTTGTGAAAGACAAATGGCAAAGAACAATTTAATAGAAAAAAAGTAAAAACTTATTTGAAGGAATGCATATTACTAGCCCCCTTTTAATGTCAGAGTTTTATCTTATATTGAAAAATAATGGAGTTGTAGATGTCTTGGACAAACTTTGAAAATAAAGTTATGCACAATCTCATGCAATATTGAGATGTAACACTGGTTTGATTTAACTCCAAATGATATTCATTTGTAGATGTATGATGTATGATTATGTTACGAAGGTTTCATTAAAATTCATCCAGTGGTTTATGAGATTTTTTGCTAATTGAGAAACAGGGCTGACTCTTACAGTTAAGTGTTAAGAGTCAGCAGTTAAGAGTTTTAAGCAAAGAAAATGTGCAATGTGTACCACTTGCAGTATGTTGTGAATGTCTCTTGGCTTCTACCATACCAAATTAGATCAATATTTATAAAATTGATTACATTATAGCCATTTTTGTTTCCTAAAGTCAGTTGGCTGTGGTGGATATCTTGAATTAGATTTGCTCACAAAGTTAATCAGTTGTAGAGATACATTTAGTAACTATTTCTTGAAAGTTTCATTCAAATCCATCTAGTTGTTCATGAGATATTTTGCTAACAGTGTTGACTCCACTTGTTAATGCCACAGTTAACACAAATTGTGCACAATTAGTTAGCGGTCAATGTGAGTTGGTGATCAGTCTTAGCTACTACCACACCAAATTAATTATCTTTAAAACTGCGGTATAGCCATTTTTGTTTCCATAGGTTGATTAGCTGTGGAACCCATCTTAAATTAGGTTGACTTTAAAAGTTAGTTGTTTGTAGATGTACATCTAATGGTTACTTAAGAGTTTCAAAATCTGTTCAGTGATTCATGAGATATTTTGCTCATGGTACAGTCAAACAGATACAGGCAAAAACATTATTTCTGCTATGCCTTTGGCTGCAGGAGATGACACAAACAAGAAGGAATAAAAGCATAAGAGTGCCACAGAGCTTAATATAGATTCAAAGCCTTTCTTGGCGTTGCAAAAAATCCACCCATGTTGATATGTTCACATTTATATTTATATATACACTCAGGCGCATGGTGCTCCCCCACACAAAGAGCCATGGGAATTTCTAGGTGATTATTTTGTGATTACAGTGTAATAATTGCAAGGCAATCTGATTAGTGACTCCAAACAGCCATATAAATTGGTGTGTAATTATCCACTGGTACTTGTTGACAGTGTGTATGTAAAATAGTGCCTTCATGATTGCGTACATGCATGTTAATCATCTAAAAGTTTCAAAATAAATGTTGAAGTCTCATATGCATAAGTCAAATGTCACCAAGTGTTGTTTTGGGTTCTTGGTTTAATAATTGAACCTATTTAATAGTTCCTAGTCCTGCTTCTCCATTGTCAACCTGTACTTTTTCTTACACAACACATTAGAAAAATGTATTTGCCTCTTCAATATAGCCTTTGAAGCTGAATATGTCCTACTTACATTTGCTACTGCACAGCTGCAACGTCGTGCCACTCCCAGGAGAAGTTCATTTGGAAATCCTGCGCAACTAATTTTTCAGCCAAGCTCTCACAGCAGTCAGCAGTATCTTTGTTTCTGCAAGAAGTGCTTCAGGGAAAGCTGAAATAAATTTAGATTTTTAGGTTTCAGCAAAGAATGAATCGATTCAAGTCATTGACACCAATGTTGATTGCATCAACTTTCACATTGTTGCATAGCTTTATACTGGCACTAAATATTGGACATGAATTTATATTACCTTGCCTCTGCGAAATTCTTCAAAGCACAGTGTAAGATAAGACTCATCTCATCACCCTCAGCACCTGTTAGTTATTGGTTGTGCTTCAGTGACCTCCCATCTGGGATGGCGATCTGGGATGGCGATCAAGGCAAGGATGTTCCCTGTCCCCGTTTATAACTTAAATTAAACCCCTAGTGGAAGCAATAAGATGTCAAAATGATGTATACTGTATGAATCTGGATTGAGTCATTTATAATGTGGCTTCAAATGCTTAGGAGAAAAGGGAATGCAAGACTTAACAAGGTAAAATTTAAGAATATACTTCTTCTTCTTAATGTGAACTGGAAGAAAAGTAAGATCTGCATTACATTTTTATCCACTCTGTCCATCTGTCCATTTATTTATTTTCTGCTGTTTTTCCTTGGTCAGGTTGCAGAGGCAACAGGTCTGGGTTTACCTTAGGGTCTTGTCGCAGTGAGACATGCCTGGAAAACATCTAAAGGGAGGTATCTAATCAGATGACCAAACCACCTAATTTGACTCCTTTTGATGAGGAGCTGCAGCAGCTATACTTCCCCCGATAACAGGGCTCCTCACTTTATCATTAAAGCCCAGCCAACCTACAGAGGGGGCCCATTTCCGCTGCTTGTATTCAGTTCATGATAATGGTTAAACAATGTTTAATGCAGTATTTAAAGCTAATCTCAAAGGAGAATTAGTTTTATTACAATGATCTGTTGAATTTTTTAGTTGTATTTATTTTTTCTAAAAACTATTACCCAGTGAAAAAAGCAGAACTTGAAGATGACCCTTTATCGATAACCTGGTTTGTCATTGTCTGTCATTATACATTCACTGGTTCACAAGGTATTTTGCTAACACTCTTATAAAATAATCTAAATACGAATGATTAACTATTGGAGTCAACCCATTTGCAGATGGCTGTTACAGCTAATCAACCTTTGATAATGCAAAAAGAGCTATAACTGAGTCAATAATAGAGATACTGAGTTAAAATTTGATGTTAGTATCTGAGAGTCATTCCCATCACATACTTTGGGCACTAACAAATCACATATCTTTGGTCAAAACTTTGTGATACAAGGCAGTGGGTGATGTGCATTCCTTAAAGGAATTCTTTATGTTAAGGAACCACTGGCTTTTTTTAGATCTGTGCCAGCTATTTTTGGCATTGCTTTATTAAGTAGATCTGTTTAAACTACATATTTTCCCTTTTTTCCTTTGTGATTAAGGTTCTTTTGGTTGGTTTAGTGTAATTTACAATCATGTCATTTATACCTATTTCTATAAGCAGACAAGAATTTAGGTTGACATTTCTGTCACGAGAAAGAAAAGTGAATTTATTTTAAGGCAAAAGAAAAGTGAAATGAGTGTAGTTTTAAAGTGAGTTATGATATTATGGATATTTTTTTTCCAGCCCAGATCTCAGTACTTCAGCAGATCTGTGTAACAGCTCATACCAGATGTTTGATCAGCTGTTTTTCTTATATGCATTCAGTTGACAAATCTCATAGAGAGGACAATGTTTAAGCTGCCTTCACCACCTGCTTTGCAAGATGCTTTGCAACCCACTTCCAACCCAGGTCCTCCCAGTCACACTGTGCCTGATGTAATCAGTGTCATGTCTGTTACCATGAAAGCTGTTTTCTTATGTACAGTTGGTGGTCTCTACTTCTCCTGTATCTGCCACAGGGAAAGAAGATGCTGTTTTCTTTTTACTATCACCGATGGTCCCGGCAGAGTCTTCTCACAATCTGTAGAGCCTAACGCAGAGGTTGTTTTGAAGCACATTTTGTCATGTTGAAATCACAAATATATAGGAAGTCGATACGATCATCATATCACCTACTGACATTTTAGAGAAGCTAAATCTTTCAGAAGAAAAGATGTGCAGAAGGTTATCACTGCATTTAAAAATACTAGAACATATTCGGAGTTATGTTCCTCAGCATTATGTAGTCCAATAAATCAAAATTCAATTTTATTTATTTATTGTTTAAAATCACAGATAACACGTTCTCTGTACTAAAAAGGAGAGGGACCATCCGGCCTGTTATTAGTGCTGTTGTCAAAAGCCTGACTCTCTGAAGGTATGGGGATGCATTTGTGCCTATAGCATGGCCAGCTTTACACCATGAAACAAGAAATCCAGAAAAGACCCAGTAGAACCTAGTTAGAATCCTACATCAGACAAGAATGGGACAAATTCCTCTCCAAAACCTCCATCTGTTGCTCTCCTCAGGTCCCTGTTCAAAGAAGAGATGCTTCAGTGGTAAACATAGCCCTGTCCCAACATTTTTGATGGCAGTGTTGCTGCCATCAAATCGGAGATTACCCTTTAAAAAAAATAAAAAATAAAAAAATAAATACAAATTCTTATTTTAAATACTTGACATTTCTACTCTGTTTCATTGTGAATATGGGTTTATGAGATCCAAAAATTCTGTATTTATTGACAATTTTACACAACGTCCCAACTTTTTCAGTAGTAGGTTAGAGCAGTTGTATTTTGGAGTGAGAACAAAGAAGCTGTCACTTTATACTTGGCTTCAATTTCAAAACTGCACACTTTTCTATATGCAACCTATTTAAAATAAGCACATCTTATTTTTTGTGTATATGCTCTATTTCAACTAATTGTTACAATGAAATTTAGTATTTTTTAACAGTATTCAAAGGGAATATTTAACATGTCTGAACACAAAGTTATTTCATGATAATATAATTGTTGACAAAGATCAAATAAATGCAGCTCAATAAGCAAGATCCTGCCTATACATGTCCATTTAAGAAGCCATTTCATAGAAATCTGATTATATTTTTTGTCTATTTCCAAAGTGATTCATGAGTGATGTTTTTTTTAAAGTGATTCATTTTTGATGTTCAATCATCCCATACAAACTAATATAAAACCTTTTGCTCAACCATGCTGACATCCTGAAATGTATTCACCATGGCTTTCACAGCATTCACTGCGTGTTTATGTTTTGTTACCCGCAGCCATGGCTTTCCAGTCATGCAGAACTAGAAACAGCCACAGCTCAGTGAGCATGTCCCAAACATGTTTATTCATCATTAATAAGTGTTCATAAACTGCATGCAAAAAAAGCAATGTTTTTTGCTTGTGTAAACAATGATTCGATCTAGTCTGCTGATGAAAGGTTAATGAGCAAATAATACAAAGGTTAATTTTAGAGCATGGTTTCAGGGGGATGTGTGGGAGGAAATGACTTTTCTGCTGTGGTAAAACATGTAGAATGTTGCATATTACATCACAGAACAGTAAAAAAAAAATCAGCAGAAGAACAGTGTCTTGGTATGGTAAGGTTTTATTTTATTTCTGGGCCTAAAATGTTCTCATCTAAATTTTAACATACTGCAAATGGGTTAAAATGAGATGTGAGTATGCATGTGTAAAATCTTTGTATTACTGACCATGCATAAGAACCTGTAGGACAGCATGCCTGGTATGAATTTATTGGCTCAGAACAGCCACCTCCCTATGACACTGGCTGCTCAACAGAATCCCAAAAAGAACTGCTGAAGATGTAAAGGAAATGAGCCAGAGAGAGCAAATAATTAAATGTTTATCTCCTGATTCATTTAATTAGTTCTCTGGCTCTATGCTAATCTTCAGTCTTTTTGCTTAGCTTTGCTTCTTTAGTTCGCTTTCAGGCCACTCTTGCCCTCCACAATCAGAGCATATCATGTCATTATCCAAGTCTCGCTGCTGGCTTATGTTGTTTTATTTAGGAAGAGAAAAGCACAATAACTGAAAGTACTCTGTACATGTAGGTCATTTACTATTATCAGCTGTATGTAGTGGAATTTCACCAAACTTGCAATGAAAAATCATTTATAATATACCATCATTATTAGTGGGTATACAAGTTTGGTTGCTGAGTCAACATTCACATTGTTTTTTTTGTAATCTAAGATTTTCTGTTTACTTTGTGCTATTTTAAACATTGATATATCAAAACATTCAGATGATTCAGCATGCTAAATAGGTGCTCTGACTTGTTTTTTTGGTAACTTTTGTACTTTTCAAAGTATTTAACTTTATTTACAAATGTTTTATTCATAGTAATGCATTGAAATTTGTTCATAACCTTCAAAACCAACATGTTTTGGTATACTTGATGTTTTTGTCTTCTTATTGTCCTTTTTGTTTTGAGCTCCCATTCTGCAACTTTTAACTTTTAACTGGACTTTTGATACTTTTAGTTTTTAGTTACCATTCTGCTATATATAGTTTTTAGCTACCATTCTATATTCAGCTTTTAACAGGCCTTTAGGTACTTTTAGCTTGCATTTGCCCCTTTTTGCTTATAGATAGCGTTTTTCTCCTTTCAGCTAGTGTTGTCCATCTTTTAGCTTTAACAAGTCAGTTTCAGCTCCTTCAGCAAATGTCAGCAATCATTCAGCATCCATACTGCATTTTTGCAGAAACTGGATTTGGTTTAGTTTGAATTAGTGATTTTGCAGCACTTTGTTACAATAAAACATATTTTATTGATCTAATGGGGTCAAATTCCATTATTTCATGCTTTTGTATAAAAACTGATAAATTTAGTAGACTTAAAAACAAACACTTCGATAATTTACATATTTAGGTACCCACAAAGCCTAGCAACAACACGAGCTGAAGATGAAGTACACAATCCCTTCATCTCGCTCAACTGACAAGGGATGTCTCTCGGGCTGAATTAGCTCTCCGTTTCTTGTCCTTGATTACACTCCTCTCACAACTTAAGACTGGTGCTATTTATCACCACGCTCGCAGACGCACACAGGGAGTGCAGAGCAGACATCGGCTCATCCATTTGTAACTAATTAAACCAGCCGCGGTTTTCATCTCAAGGTGAGGCTGTCTTTGTTTTCTGAAGGGCTCCGAACTCTCAGCTGTTTGAAGATTTGTTTATATTGTGGGTTTTTGATGCACTTCTTACACTTTGCAATTGAAGATTTACTTTAAATGTAGTGAAAAGGTTATTTAGAAAGAAATATTCATGCAGTTTGTGTTGATGCTCTCGTTTTGTGTAATTGTACTCCATGAAACGTGATCTTGAAGAAGTTGCAAACATTTTTTTTGAATTTCTAATATAATCTCCCTGTCTCACTTTTGGGGGACCTGAGTATTAGAGGTTAACAGCTCTCTGTGGATGGCATTACTTTCCAGAGGTCATCAAGGTAATTATTACCTGAGAAGCGCTGTGAATTTCATCCCATTCAGTTGGAAAAGCCATTTTTAGCAATTACCCTGCAGCCTCACCAATAAAACATTCAAGAGAAAATACACACTTGATCCCAGTAAAATTGAAGGTTGCTTGCTGTGCTTTTGTGACCTACAAAACTGTTTATCAGTTTTATTTCAGTTGTTGGTTGGGAATTAAGAGTACTTGCAAAGCTGTTTAACAGGCAAAGAATTCCTGCGAATTAAAATGCATCTTTTTTTAAATCCAAGTATTTTAATGTGCGGCAGCATTTACCACAAGAATAAATACTTACGATAAATACTTATGATATCATTATTACCCACCAGTGAAGGTGGTGGTTTTGCTCGTGTCTTGTGTGTGTGTATGTTTGCATGAACCAGCAGGTGAATTTTTATAACACTTTCAGAAAGAACTGTATTTTCTGCACGACACTACAAAGCATGACTATAACTGAACCTTAATGCTGCAAGCAGTGCGGCTTTGTAGTTTACCAAAGTCGTACTAAAACATTACGACTTATTACATATATAAGGCACTCCGGATTATAAGGCACACTGTAGTTTTTTGAGAAAATTGAAGGCTTTTACGTGCACCTTACAGTCCGGAAAATATGGTAGCCAGTGGATATACATCAGCAACTCAATACCTGTTTTGGAGTGGTCCCTATTTAAGATGGTCACCACAGCTAAGCAACTTGGCAAACACAAAAGTGGCTATAACTCAGCCAATTCTGCAGATACTCAGATATATTCTGGCGTGGTAGTAGCTGTAAGACGTACCCAGCACATACTCTGAGCACTACTGTCAACTCTGTGTGTATGTTAGCAAAATACTTCATCAACTACAAGACAGATTTTAATGAAACTTTCAGGAAATGGTATTAATAGTATAATTTCTGTCTACAAATCAATAATTTTGAGTCAACCCATTAAGATGGCAGCCACAACCAGCTGATCTTAGAAAACACAAAATTGACAAGAATTCAATCAAGTTTACAAATATTGTGCTAAATTTTCATGTGGTTATAGATGAATCATTAACAACTTATACTCCAAATTCTACTTATTGCAAAGGATCCTAAAGCCTTAGCATTATGTGCTGGAGACAGCTCTGTCTGTTAGCAAATTATGTCATGAACCACTGAACAGATTTTAATAAAACTTTCAGAAAGTAATCATTGGATGTTCATTTACAACTAATTACAATCATCCCACTAAAATGTCCACCACATCTAATCAACATTACCCAATGCAAAAATGTATATAACCCTATTAATTTTACAGATTTTGGTTTGGTAGTAACTGAGTGGCATTCACAGCCCATACTCAGAGTATATCTCAAAATATTGCATGACCAAAATGACTACAACTCCTTTTCTTATAAGATGATTTTAGTTTGCAACTCTGGTATGAAAGGCTGTGAGTGTTATGCTTTCCTTCAAGGAATACTAGACCTTTAATTTGAAATGTGTTTTAGTGTCTCTGTATTTTGAACTGTGCCTCAGGTACATGAATAGTGTCCATTTCAGTTCCAGTGGTTTTCTTGACAGAGGTGAGAACTCCTCATATTCCCTTATGACAGAGCAGGAGAAGGTGCAGGGCTGGGAGGACAGACAGAGAGGAAGAAATTGAGTATCAGTGAGTGCTTGTGTATGTATATGTGTGCATGCCTTCTATTTTGTCCTTATTTAGCCCCTTGAGGTATATCAGACAATCAGGGAGAGTAAAAATGCAGTGTGCAAAGCCCCAGAAGTAATTTCAGCGATATTACTTCACCGGTTGGTACACACGTGTGTCTGTGTTTGTACAGCTTCTGTCAGGTACTGGTGTTTTCAGCTCTGATTTTATATCTCCATGTTTGTTTATAAATGTTTCTGAATTTGTAAAAAGGTGCAAATGTCTTTGTGTTTGATGCATCTATTTTGTTTTTAGCTAGTAGGAGTCTGCACGTGCAGCTTTAAAGCACTTTGAAGCCTCCTCTTTGTTCTGCTCCAGTAATTTTTCTTTTCTCATTCTCTATCTTTCCCTCCATTTTTCTTCTGTGTCTGCAGTGCTGTTCTGGGGTCACGGATGAAATAAATGGCAAGAACCACTGTTGGCAGGCACAACTCACAGTTGGGCTTGCCGGCATTTAGAGTTAAGTAAAACTTGTTTAACTCTAAAACCAGAATAGTTATCTCAGAGCTGCAATCTACAAAATGTAAATATTTTTAAAAAAAGTTAGTTTAGTAAAGGTACTGACCCAAATTAAATAATTTAGCATGATAAAATGCATAACTTAAACCAAACACACATAATCTCAAACATTAAAACCTAAAATATACATCATACTGTGAAAAATATTGATTTACATAAATAGTTTGGCTTGTAGGGATTACTCCAACAACATTACCAGTCTCTATTTTAAGATTAATTAGCAAGAATTCAAGTGAACATCACTTCAAGTGCAATCCTTTTTTGTCACATCTGGTTAAAAACCGTTTTACTGCTAAAACTGTCATTGAGATGATTTCAGGAGAAGGCTATAAGCTTAGTGGCTTTAGGCTTTGAGAATTATCAGCAGAAAATTAGATTTACATATTGGGATCAAAGCTGAGTTTTAATGTTTTTTTTTTAGTCCATTATGACAACTTCTAATTAACTGTTTCCTTATAGTATAGTGTAGAAAAAGTTAAAGCTGTAAAGCTGACCTGAAACAGACTGAAACTCAACGTTTCGAATTGTATAAAGTAAGGTGCAAAGATAATAGACCTTAAAAAATCCTTGTGACTTTGATTTACTCATAGATGGAGGGAAATTGTATTCAGCCTTATGTGGAGATGAAGTTAAATACACGAGAATCAAAGCCTTTTGACTAAACGTTTTTTTAGTGAAATTGATGTGGAGCTCTAGAAAATTGAATGCCTCTCCTTTTCTAAATCCCAAATAGTTGCACAGATCATCAATATATCACACACTCAAGCCATGATGCTGGCTTACCCTTAACACATAACAATTGTTTCAACTCTGTGACTACCTATCTTTGTGGCCCAGAAGTGTAACGGTGGTGGGTCAGTTTCAACCCTCTATACCACTTTGGTCCATAAATTAAATCATGGTGGCAAAATGGTGATTTAGGCCTGACTTGAAAGTGTTTTGTAAAGAGGGCTTGACTTTGTAACTTATGAGTAGAAACCAATTCAATGTATTTGATTATTTGAACAATCGGAGAAAACTTGATTTTCTTGCAAAAACGTCAGACTACAAGTATTACATTTATCTCACTTCTTTGTCTACTGCTCAGCAATGTTTAGCTATGTTCAGGTCAGTTTTCCTTTTGCTTTATGTTGCACTTTCTTTAGTTATTGTTTGCGGACTGACTCATGCAAACTTCCCAACTACTTTAGGAAAATGTTTTGCACATCCTTATATAAATTTTCCCAACAATTCAATATTTCTTTGCACAGATCAACCTGCTGCAGTTTAAAGAATAATAAAAATTCAATTTTGAGGCTAAAGATGATTAACAGTTAAGACAATTCTCTTTGCTTCATGGTAGACATTTGATGTGATGTCTATTTTTGCAATGTGGACACACACAGTCTCACACATTCTACAGCTTTGCAGAGTTGTTGAGCTGATTTCTGGAGTTACTTTGGACTTCTTCTGATAGATTCTAGCTTTCCCACCAATAAATCAAACTTAGAAATCTGCAAACGTGCTTGGACATCTTCTCACATCATCTACACGTCTTCTCACTTCCACTTTATGAAAGAGAGTATGTTACAACACACTAAACCACACACACTTGTAGCCCAACTGTTTGATGGATGGGGAGCTGGCAGAGGCTGATTAACAGGGAGTGGAAGGGGCAGAATTACAACTCTGTCGGCTTTGCAATTGCATTGTTGCTTAGACAACGAGCCATGTCAGAATGCTGGGATGAGGAAAGAGTAATCAATGATCTCAATCTTTTTGTCTGTTTTATTTCTTTGAAACCAACCCCAGTTTTTCTGATTCCTTCCTGTTGTTACTCCATGGTCTTTTGCTTCCTTTTTCACTTAGTGTCCTGCCAAACTTTGACCCTTCCACCATCTAATTCCTGGGGTTAAGCTATAGTCTTGTTGACCTACAAGATGCCTTTTTAGGTCCCATTTAATTCCATTGCTACAGTTTCTCCCATTCCTTGTTTCCTTCCCTTTTCTTCTACTTGTTCTGCTAATATCACTTATGTATCTTCTGTTTATTGTTTACTCTTTACAGGCATAAAAAATCGTATTCTTACACTGTCACCTGTGAACCTGCAGTTAGCTTTGACTGATTTTTCTCTGATCCTTTAGTGTGCTGCATTGTAAAGACCATGGAAAAATCCCCAGCAAGATCACAAACGCCACAGTATAAAGGTTTTTATGCAGCTTTTGTGAACTGAAATCAGATTTGATGTTGCCGAGGTATTTTATCTCCAAACTATTTTTGCATACAAAGAAATGGTAGATTGATGATAAATAGTGAGTTTGATTTACAAGCGAGCAGAGTGTGAACATTTCCCCTGTGGGCTTCCAACCTTTTGTTTGCTGCTTTTTTGAAACTTTTCTTCTCCTTAAAGTTCAACTTTGGTTTTAGTTTCATGAGCACACAAGGAATATAGTGTTGGATATTGATGCTCAGCCAAGATGAAGTGATTAAGTGCTGCAAGATGTAAAGTTGTATTGACTATTAGGCTGAGCAAAAGGGGAGGAAAAAAGCAGCAATTTTAAATTTAAATCAGATGAGGAGCCATGCAGTTTGAATTCAGAATGTTGAAGGCAGAAAAACAGCTGGATGAAGTGCACTGACACTGACACGCACTCCCCAATTATCTGCAAAAAAGGAGATCTATTCATTGTGTCGTAGCATGTTTTATACCACACAATGGTGGTTGCTACTGGTTTCAACTCCGATTAATTTCAGTTGTGTACAGAAAGGTCAGTGGAGTCTCACCCATCAAACGATTGTGCTTTTTGTACATCGGCTCCTCTCATGTCTTCACCTAAATAATGTTTGATGGTGACAGGTAGTGCATACCCAATTAGGTGACAGAGATGGCAGTGGAAGCTGACAAATGGCTGGGTCTTGGAGGCATTTCCAACACTACCCACTTTAACAAACATAGTCTCATCTCCACAGTTTGACTCTGTGAAGTAATTTATTCCCCCTCTGCCTGCACGGAACCCAGGATTTAAAAGTTTCACCACTTACCCGAGCCTTCCCCATTTTTCACTGTAGAATGAAACTGGTATTATTCAAAAGAGAAATAGGAATTTATGCAAGCTTAGACATTGCCTTATATCTTTACTTACCCTCACCCGTCCTTGTATTATTCTTTCCCCTGTGTTTATGTTTTTTGTGTTTTTCATTTAAGGAGTATCTTTTATGTTTTTTAAGCATGTATTTCATTTATTTGGGGTAAAACTGCTTTAGAAAAAGAACTCCCTTTATTCTTTCACCTGTGTAGAATAGTTAGATGATATATTGGCATATTTAGGTATTAGTGTATATCTCAAGCCCCTTCCATGCCAGATAAAATCATTTTATGTTGAGAAATGATGGAGCTATAGCCATTTGGGTCCAGCTAAATGCATTGTAAATAACATTATGCTCAATCTCATTTGATATTGTGCGGTCTTGTAAGATGCGATGGTGCTCAGAGAATGTAATGAGGATGACTCTCAGTTACTACCACACCAAACTTCAGCTCAATATCTTATAGCCATTGTTGAGTTTAACTACAGTTGATTAGCTGTTGTGGCCATCTTGAATTGGTATGAGTACAAAAGTTAATCAGTTGTTGATGTACCCTCAATGATTACTTTAGGAGTTTCATTAAAATCCATCCAGTGGTTCAGGAGATATTTTGCTAACAGACAAGGTGAACATTAATAGTTAATGCCAAAGTTTCAAAGACAGATCTCACTCCATCTGTTAGTGGTGAGAATGTATTTTGGGAATGACTTTCCTTTACTACCACATTAAATTTTAGCTCCGTATCAGTAAAATTGTCTGAGATGTATTCATTTTTGCGTTTGCTAAGGTCAGTTGAAAGTGGCAATTGTCTTGGATAATGGTTTACTCCACTTGTTAAGTAGTTGTATGTGTGCATCAAATTATTACTTTCTAAGAGTTTCATTAAATTTTGTCCGCTGGTTAAATAAATGGTTTGCTATCGCTACAAGCACACACACAGAACCAGCCAAAAACATTATCACCTTACACCTTATAAATTGTTTAGGTGTATTCAGCTTATACAATTTAAGCATTAAAATTTAAGCAATATGTAAAAATTTAAAGTTTGCTACTTAAAATGGTTTAGATTTATTTTTTCATAGCAATGCAAATCTAAAGTAGATATAGCTCTACATGTTGTTTTTAACTCTGGTTTAAATATTCCTATATTCTTACCATCTGCTAGGAAATTGTTTAGCTTGAACAGCTGGTGTGAGCAGCTGAAACAAAACCAAAGACATCAAAGGACGCTGTCATTCAAGAGAGAATGTTCACAAACATCGACTTAAAGTATAACACTGTTAGCATTTGATTTGACAAATTAATTTTACAGATGGAGACTCACTGCTTCTTTTAACACAGAGAAAATAATCAGAAGTGTATAATCTTTTTACTTGTTATACAGAATTCTGCAATAATAAAATAAGGTTTACTGTGCAGCTTTGTCCCTGATAAGGAATTACAAAGGGTTCCTATAGATTTATATGACAAGAATTACTGACCAGAACAGTGGACAACAGAAAATGAGTTTTTTAAACCATTGTTATTAGAATATGTATTCATAGATCTAGTTACCCTGTCAAGTTATTTCTGTACACTTATTTTTTTTTAAATTCTAAATTCTGTAGTTCTCCTACAAACCCATGTACTATATATACATATATAATGTTCAGTCTGATTTTGTGCAGAAACTAAACATATCTTTAACAAATAAGTTGCTATTAAGTGAAGTCAAGGACTGTCAGACTCAAAGAGCCAGTTTACAAAAAAGCTTGAAAAATATATTTAATATGCACCACAAATCAATGCATGGCCTTGTTTGCTGTGTTCATATAATAGTAAAAGCTGAGTTTAAAGGGAGACTGGTCGCCATGGAAATTCATGCAAAAAGATTCACCTTCACTTTTCACAGAAATAAAAATGTAATTCACATGAGCTTTTAAACTAGTGTCCCTTAGTTTTTTTTTCTTTTTTAAATGTTTAGAAATTTTGCACCTTGTTTCTAATAATTGTTATAGTGAGGCCTGTAGAAAGGATACATCAAATAAAGAGAAGTGGCAGTGCATAAAAGTGGAACAACAAGAGTCTTACACTAGATACAAACTCATCATTTTTCTTTGTCTGGAACACATTCATGACATTTTCTTTGCTGTATTGCAGGTCAAGAAAATGTTACCACAAGGTTAAATGAAGTTCCATCCTCTCAGCCTCTCTCATAAGTACCTATACAGGATATTAACTATTTAAACCTGGATTGAAAACCTGGCTGGTTTTCTACAGAAAAGTACATACATTTTACAAGCCTGGATTCAGTTGCTTCATCTCTTTTGCTAGTAATGCTCTTATCGCATTATGAGAATACAGATTTCTGCTCTAAAACATTAAGGATGTTTTTTTTTAATTAACCCCTTGCAGTTTAGCATATTTAGTGAAACCAGCCACTGTTTATTAAAAAGGAACCTAGAATCATTGCATTTTCTTGTTTCTTACATAGTAATTGTTTTGGTTTTTCACAATATTTCAAAGACTTTGGCACAGTCCAGTTTTTGGTAAATTTAAACTCACTTTTATTTTTTTTACGTACAGTAACTCCAGACTGACAAGTAATACTTAAATCTTGTGGCACATTCCAAGTCAGATTCTTTAAGTTTTGAGTTTGAAAACTTGCCTCTAATGTCAGAATTCTGACATGAAGAGTTGAGAGCTCCTTACCAGCTTAAACCTCAAAATCCATCATGGCTGCTTCACAAAGAAAATATGGTGATGGCTACTTTATTAAACAGTTTCTTTGTACTTCAGTTTGTATCTCACCAAATCAGTCTCAAACAAAGTAATGTACAATCTCTATCAGTGAACATGTTGCTATAGTATTGATAAACATAGTGAAATACATTATTGGCTTGTATTTCTAACAGTAGCTTGCCTGGTCACTGAGCACAACAATTAGCAAACCTTGCTAAATTTCCAAACTGCAATTGGAGCACAGTTAAATCAGGTGTGACATTATTCCCAGATCCAATTTAAATGCAGGATTGGCTTCATAGTTGTAACGCCATCTGTAGCCCAACTGTGAAGGTAGATTTTCATGTATCTTTATAAAAAATCAGGAAAGATGACTCCAATGAGTATGATAAGCCCAAAGTCATAGTTTTCCATGTTTTTTTTTTTTTTTTGTTTTTTTTGTTTTGTTTTGTTTTGTTTCGGTGTCACAAAGGTGGATCTATTCACTTAAACAGAACAAAAAAACCAACAGGATTGGATTTTATGGCTTGTAAATGCACTACAGACTTGAAGATTATTACTTTTAATGATAAAACCATTTGATGTGTTAAATAAACATTGAATTAATAAGTAACTGACAATAGAATTGTCACTGGGCAGGAGGTGAAGTACACCTTGGATGGGTCACCAGCCCATCACAGGACCACACAGAGACAACCAACCACCACACCTGAGGCGTATTTAGAGTCTCCAATTATTCTAACAGGTATGGGTTTAAGACTGCGAGGAAATCTATGTACCAAGTTAAAGCCCACACTTTCTCTTTTATTAACCATTATATTTATTTGACCATATATCAGTAAGAAAAGTGTTGAATGTGATCTCACTTTATATTATACATAAAGTTGGAAACATTTTTTTTCAAGTTTTAAATGCATTTAATGTAAGTTTTTATAAATTTCTATATAACAAAATAAGTACTTTAATATAAATAGGTATTTTATATATCTAATAAAAAAAGAGTAGTGTACATGGATTTAAATTATGTTTTCCTCAATTTATTTATTCAGACCTTTGGCATGAGTCATTATTTCTATCTTGTAGGTTTTTTTTCCATTTGGCAGCTGCATTTCCATGGCAGCAGAAATCGAGGCAGAGATAATAATGAATCCTTTTTAAATCAGCTGTTTTTACAAAAACTTTTGTTATTTCTCTTCACACATAAATACTGTCTGTGCACCATCTGAGAATTAGAGCTGAGTTTAGTTTGAAATGGCAATGACATCCTTAGAGATGGGGCATGCCAAACAAGTGTTTTTTTGTTTTTTTTGTTCAGGAAAGGTTTCAGGTTTGGACTAAAGATAAAAATAAGTTTCATTGATAATGTTCTGTCTTTACAGTGAATTAAGAAATAACTTGGGGCGGAGAGTTGGGATAAAAAAATCCACATAATTTTGTGCACTTGTTCCTTTAGGAGGCTTTGGCCCTATTTTATATTCATGACCTTGAATATTCAAGGTAATTTGCTGCTGAATAAGTAACATTTTGCAGCTTGTTGTTTGTTTGTTGTGGTCGATGCTGGACTCAGCATCTCCCCACGGCTGTTCTTACAGCATTTGTTGAAAGGCAAAGACTTGCTCTCTGTTTGGGGTTCAACTTTTTGTCTTACCCTTGGATCTTTTTTGTCTCCCACCTTCATCTCCTTCAGGCAATCAGCAGTTGGTTGGTGCCTGTCTCTTGATCTCTGTCCTTCTCTGCACACACATCAATTATTCATCGTAATCTAATGAAGTGTTAGTTGCCTGTTATGAATGAGCTCTCATCTCAGCAGGTCGTATTCTAAAATCTTGTCTGTGAAGCACCTCAGAAAATTTACATACACCTTTTTATTCCACTCGGACTGCAGTCCTGCTGTTCTGCAAGGGATGGCCATTTATATCTGCATTAATGCAAGTTATGAGTGTGAAGTAGTTAGGACCGTCACCACA
This sequence comes from Kryptolebias marmoratus, assembly GCF_001649575.2. NCBI lineage: Eukaryota > Metazoa > Chordata > Actinopteri > Cyprinodontiformes > Rivulidae > Kryptolebias > Kryptolebias marmoratus. The sequence goes on along the minus strand of NC_051447.1, from coordinate 13,895,792 downwards.
AAGCAAAGAGGTTCTGATGGTCTTCTGAGGCCTCTCTGTACAGACATTACCTGTTAGTTTTTTTTTTCTTTTTCAGGGTCTTCTCATAGTCCTGGTTTATTCACATAAACAGCTGTTTCTGACTTAATTATAGAGCTTGAGCAGCTTATGTTACAGAATCACGGGATCTATGTTTATTCCTTATGTCGTACAACAAGTTTCCAATATTAGTTTATTGTGATGTTGAGTGATTCTTGTTAAGAAGGAAAATTTCCCTGAAAATAAGCTAAATAGTTATCTCGTGTTTGGTAATAGGCTGTACAAATCATTAGGGGAAGACGGCGTTGTTTAAAAAAATTAAATAAAAAATTTGGGTACATCACTACTACCAGTTGAATGGTTCAAGTAAGGTATCACATTGGTTCTGCTGGGGCCCTTGTGGAGATCAGAAAAGATAAATAAAACTTTCTATAGTAGTACATGTAAAAACAAGGTTTCTGGCTCAGTCTTGGGTTTTTGACTGCCTGCCCTCCTGTAAATCTTGCTTCTCAGGGCTCCCATGAAGGGCATGCTCTTTTGTCACCTGAGTAACTTGTCTCTTAACCTCCTGTTTCATGACAAATTGCTTTTTTATGCTGGTCCTGTATCTGACTGTAGTCTGGGCTCAGCTACCGATGAAACATTCCTTTGTGTGGCCATGACTGCTTCCCATGAAGCAGACTGGTCCTTATGTCCTGCTCTGAAGCAGCATGACAAAAATACAGTCATGAGCATATTTATATTACAGTTTTAGGGTCTACACAATATACGATAAATAGTTCTTAAAAGGCTCTGCGTGGGCTCTATGGTGGGGAAAGTTTGTCTGTGTTTGCCTGGTTATGAATTGCCAAACTATTGAGTGTTCACATTTGTTGGGTTAAGATAGACTTGAGCTGGATACATTTTTCTAGTTTTAGCCCTACCCATATTCCTAGCCTTAACCTTTGTCCCTAATTTGAAGTCACAAGGGGTAGCAATATTCCTTTACAAAATGGAACATTTCTTCAAGAAGCCAATATATCACCAGTTGTTGCCAACATTCTTTACATAAACAATCTTGTTATATTCATATAAAACATGGGGAAACTATCTGGTTTGCATCAAATTTCAACACAATGTACTTTTTCTGCTTGTAAAGTTTGATCAGCAATGATGCCAAATGTGAAATTAACTGTAATACACCGAATTACACGTAATATCTGTGACACTCAAATATTTCAGTGGTAAAATACATTATTTTTACTATGTTGTGTGCTTGTAATGGACAATAAATAAAGATAGCAGGCAAAATCCTTCAGGTTGCAACAAGACACTTCAGTGGTGGTTTTGACTTAATAAAAAAATACATTTCACTTTTTTTTTTACTCAATTTACTTTGCCCTAATCATACATCACAAAGAAATAGGGCACCTCTTCCCTTCAGTGTGAACATGCAAAACATTGGAGTAGTGTGAAGGGGTGAAATGGGATTCGTCCTTAAACTTTGTGACTTTCCAGGGGATAAATCGGATAATGGATGGGAGGATAAATAGAAGCAGCACTTTTGATTATGCAAATTACTTTTCATAAGTTTGGATTTTGTTTTAATCTCAAACCCAAAGCCTGTAACCAATTAGTGTTTCCACTCTACACCACATCTTCAGTTTGTATTGGCTTATCTGTGAAACTTGAGCTTAGTCTTCAACTTGTAATCGTATTATAAACCTCAGGATATAACTTGCTTGTTTTGAAACAGATATTTTTATTCTAAAACCCATTTTCTGAGCCTGAAAGCAAAAGTGATGGAGCAAATTGCATTACTTTGGATGAAAATTTTGCTGTATGTGGTGACTTTGTATTAGCTTGAGCATTTGAGGGTTTGACAAAGGATCTGTTTATTACTTTGTATAGATGCCTGTTTTGATATTCTGATTAGCAGCTGGTTTAGACTGTTACTCGGCTCAAAAGTCTGCATTTTCCATGGCACATACCACACAGAAAACAATCACCTACTCATCTGCTTCTGTCCAGAACAACAGCAAAATCAGAGTCTGTCAAATAGTAAAATATTAGGACTAAATATAAACTGGAAGTAGTCATTTTCATAAATTTGCATTAGTTTCTCCAACAAAATAATGAGATCAGAGTGCCTAGCTCTGTGTTCACATGAGTTATAAATAAACCAATACATGGGGGATTCACTGCATTAAAAAGGACAGATGGTTCAGTTTTATTTTTATGATGGACACAGGAATCGTCTGAAAACAAGAGTTGTTCTAAAGTTACATGATCATTCCGGAATCAGTTAAAGACATAGCAATCCTTAAAGAAATACATATCACCTGCTGTGTTTCTTCCTGAGGTTTCCACTAAAAGATGACTCTCAGCTACTACCACACCACACTTTGTCTCAATATGTGTAAAGTTATGATACTTTCTGTCTTCGCTAAGGTTAATTTATGGTGGCAGCCATCTTTAATTGGGTTGTAATGGGAAAAATACTGTTTCAGTGATTCTTGCTGCATGTGACCACCATGATTTAGTTTAGAAAGGAATGCCTTTATTCTTATCCCTATAGGGTGCCAGGATGTACAGGTGCTGGTCATAAAATTAGAATATCATGAAAAAGTAGATTGATTTCAGTAATTCCATTTAAAAAGTGAAACTTGTATATTAT